>NW_027041824.1:940665-1110978 GCF_033297395.1 Canariomyces notabilis
CGCCCCCGCCCCCGCCCCCGGCATACTCACCACCACCACCACCACCACCATCCCGGAGATCAAGCCGAAAAACACGCACAACAGTGTAGTACAACCCATAGAGCACCGAGGCGCCCGCGGCGAAGTAGTCGAGCTGCTCCGTCAGGGGGAAGTCGCGCGTGTGAAAAACGGCGCTGAACAGCCACGTCGCCATGCCCAGGCGGGCGAGGAAGACGTAAAAGGGCCGCAGCGAGTACCGGGCGGGGATGTGTGGCAGCACGCACGCGTGGAGCCCGTAGTAGTGCGCGCCGAGGTTCCCCAGCGAGAAGAGCACGCTGAGCGGCTCCTGCATGCCCAAAACGCGCCGGAACGGCCATTTCCCGTGGAACTGCACCACGGGCCGCGGCGGGTCGGCCGCCTGCCGCTGCGCCGTGATGATGTGCTGGCAGGTGTAGTCGCATTCCTGCGGGCAGGTCCAGAGGAGCAGGCGGCGGTGGAGGGCTTGGTCATTCATTTGGTTAGTGTTACGGCCTCCATCTCTGTGCCGGCAGTGCATGGTGAAAGGAGGGTAAGGTATTACGGATGTGGGTTTGGTGAGCTGCGTCGGCGCCGCAGTTTTCTTGTTTACAAATCTATCATCTCTGTTAGTTCGGCTCGGCTAGGTGAGCAGCAGGAGGATGGATGAGTTTGATGTCGAACCTCGACACAGTCTTGAAACTCAGGCAGTCGGTCGCCAATCGACGCCCATGTCGGACCGGCAAGCAAAAGACAAGATAAAAGAAACAGATGCGCTAGGGCAGTGCGCCCATGGTGGCCACCTAAATAGCTCACCATGGCGAGGGCATCTGGCAACGTGAAAAACAAAAAAAGGAAAATCTATGAGTTGGGTGGGAGACGGCGGATTATGAAGACGCGACCACGCGATCTTGTCGCAGTGAGGTGAACACTGTTGTTCGACGTAAAATTACCGTAACTACCGGGCTATTTTAAACGCTGATTGGGCGGGTCCGGTGTAATAAAGGGACGATCCGCAACTACCTTAGTCCCCCTAGTGTAGGCGTCCCGTTAGCTACCTTACCCCCACTGCCGTCCCGCAGTGCCCCCGACTTCTTGTCCCCGGGGAACCTGGACTCCTGGAGATGCAGGAAGAAAAACGGCAACGCACACCAGGCGCTGGCACTCCCGTCATTCAAAACGACCTACTGCCGACATTGCATGTTCTATGCAGAAGCTACGCGAATGCCCGCTTCGCACGTGCCCAAGACCCAACATCGCTTATCACGCAAACTGCAGGGCCTCTTGAAAGTTGGAACCCAAGAATGCTCCACCTATCCTCTAGATTTGACTCTACAACTATGTAGGCAGGTATAGCTTGATGATCAATCCATCAATAAACAGCTACCTAGGTAAGGTATGTAGGCAGCCAAGTCGTGACATGTAGCTAGCATGCTATGTATGTACTTGAGTCCGCATCAGCATTCATCATCAACGTCATGCATGACTTTCGTTTTGTCTTCGGGCCCAACTCCAATCTATCCGGAGCCAAAAAAAGGCGAACTTGTCCGCTGCCTCTTTTCCGAGGAGCAACATGATCGACTGCCCCTTCCCGTACGGAAAGGAGCTAAAGTAAATAAGAGGGTGTCAAGAAACGAAGAAGAGAAAAAGAGAAAGCAAAGTCATTTCATCCCATCATTATGTCAGTCGTGAGCTTTTCATCATGTAGCCGTCCCTCATGATGTTAACAACGATAAAAGGAAAATAAGAACGAAAAAAAAAGGAGAGGATGGCCAAGGGAATGAAAACCACCAAGTTTGCAACTCCCATCAACCGCCCGCAACAAAGTGCGGGGAAGAATCAGTAGCCGTAGAAAACCAGCAAATTCCCACCGAGATATGAACACGCTCCAAACTGATATATGTTCACTCCTTCAGCGGGGTATTTCCTTCCACATCCAGCATAAGGTGAGTTTCGTGCCATCAAACAACCGTCCAAACGGTCCTTCATTCATGTGGACGTCGTCAACATCATAACAGCATTATGCCGTCCCGAAAAAAAAAAAAAAAAAAAAAAAAAAAAAAAAAAAAAAAAAAAAAAAAAAAAAAAAAAAAAAAAAAAAAAAAAAAAAAGAGTGGGAAGATATCCCAGAGTATCATGAAAAGATAGTCAGACAGTTAAAAGGTCCCAAAAGAGCAAGGACCGCGAGTCGAAGGGAAAGCACACCGGTGTTTTTACAAGGGAGACTCGGAGCGGCGATTGGCGTCGCGCTGCCGGAGCTCCTTGAGGCGTTGGTCGATGTAGGCCAGGCGGCCAGCGAGGTTGTGGCGTGACGGCGGCGCCGTCGATTCGTTTGCGAACTGCTGGATCGTGGCGAAGGGCCGCCCAAGAACACCCAAATCGACACTTCCGCCCTGCATGCGATGAACTCGATGGGGGAAGCTGAAGCTGGAGCTGGCGCCGGAAAACGGGGAGCCTAGTCGCGGCGGTGGCGGCGCTAAGTCGGCCGCCTCAAGCTGCGCTCCAACGCTTGGCATGCTGGCAGACGAAGTCAGAGCGGGCATTGCTGGGAGTCTCGGGGTAAATAGGCCGTCGTTGTTATTTGATGTGCGGGGGCTGAGTTCCTCGGTGGAGATTGTGTCTGCTGCCGGTCCTGCGCCGAGGCTGGGTTTGAGCCACAAATCGGACCCTATACTAGGACGCTTGCGGGGAACACCAGACTGGGTGTGACGACGCTTCTGTGTACCCGATCTGCTGAGACGAACAGGTGATTGGAGCGTCCGCCGCGGTCCGACAGTATGCGATTGCCTGCGTGGTGTGGAATCGCTCAGGCCGAGCACCGCGGCTAAGGAGCCCGACGAGCTTGGCCCATAACTGCTTGCGCCAAACGGAGACGCTAGCCGGCGTCGTTCGGCGAAGGAGAGCTCATCCTCAGCAGTGCCGAGGTCTTGATGTATGGGAATGGGTGAACGGCTTTGCTCAGTGGGTTCTGAACCTGACACTGCGAGCTGGGCTAAAGGACCGCTCGGTTGCATGCTCTCCGATGTGCTCAAGGTGAGTGACACGTTCATATCTTGTGTCGCGAACGGGCCTGGAGAACGAGCTGGCGTCGAGCGCCTATTCCAGTGTCGGGCTGCGGATTGGGTAAAGGGGGTGTTGCTTCGGGATTTGAAGCGGTGGTTGTTACCCGGGGTGCTGGCTTTCAACCTGCAGAGCTCACGCAGGTGTGCGCGGGTAGCCGCGCAAGTGTGCGGCCACTGGATGAAGGTGCCCGAGCTGCCGGCCGTTGGGGTTGTACTACCGCTCTTCCCGTCTTCAACAGGATTGGCTGCCTTGGCCAGGGCCTTGGAGCCTTTCCAGCTTCGCTTGGCCTCACGCGCAACGCGGTGACACACGCCATGGGGGGGGATGCACGACTTGCCCATTCGGAAGGGAGTAACCTTGGGATCCTGAAGATACAGCACAAAAGTCGACCACAAATGGTCGCTCATAGCCTTCGTCCATGGCGCTTTCCTCGCTTTTCCTTTGGGGTCCATTGGCCGGTGAGACGTTACATTATCGCCTGGGACGACAACATCAGTGCTCTTCTGCTCGTCGGCGAAGATCTCACAATGATCATCATCCGACAAATTTGATAAATGGCTAAACAAAGACGCGCTGGTCTGCGTTGACCTTGACGTTGATGGCCTGCTGGACTCGTAGTCGGGTTCTGGCGTGGACTCGGCACTGCTGACAGCAGTGCTAACGGTCCAATCGGGATACTGAGTTAGTGGTTGAGACGGAAGAAGCTCGGGCGCCGGTGTCTTTGGTGGAGAGAAGAGTCGCGAGGGAGGCTGGAGCAAATGCACATCTCCTCCGTGGCCTTGGTGACGACCCGGAAAGGCTTCAGAACCGGACATGGCAAAGTCGTGCGCAACGATCTCGGGCTCCTCGATGCTTGGTATCGGCACGTCGGCGGCAGCAACTGAGGCTAGAAATTGCTGTGTTGGCGCAGACAGTTGAGAGACGACTCGTCGTCTTAGCTTCAAGCGCGGCCTTGGGGGGGAAGGGATTCGAGCATCGTCAGACTGAAGAGAGGGCTCGGGCGTCTTGGGTGCCTCGCAGCCGGAATACCGGAAACCCCGCGGAAGGGTCGCGGAGCCGGAATGTTGATCCATCTTGTGTTGGATGAGGAATGTTTGCGCGTCATGAAAGAAACCGAGAGACGCTGCGCAAGGGATAAGCAAATCGATAAAGTCGCGACACGTCCGGCAGCCGGATCCCACTGTTTCCAAACCGCAGGGTCAGGACCAAAGGGCTGCGACGAAGCCAGTATGCGATTGTGAGGGCAGATTGCTATGACAGCGAGCTAAGGTAGTTTTGACGCGCAGCCGGACCCTGCAGATTATAGGATGGCACCGATGTCAATCGCTTGAGGAAAGCTTGTTTTTATCGAGCTTTCAAGGGGTTGTCGGTGCTCATGTGAGTGCTTGTTAAATCGGATGGCTGGGTTGACAGGCGAGTGACGTCCAGGCACAAGCATCGGCTACAGTTGTAGTCCTGGCCCCCTTTGATACTCTTCAGATCGTAATCGAAAAAGGAAATCGTCGTTAGGGGTGGTGATGTGATGAAAGACGAAAAACGGAGGAAAAAGAGAAAATCAAACACTGGTCGTCTAATCAGGTTCCAGAGACCGGATAGGGTCGTGAGCGCAGCGTTCTCCGCGTCGACGGTGCTATTGTGCTGATATCATGAAGCACCTGGGAGAGCCTGCGCCGAGCGCGACCGGCCGTCAATTGGGTCGCAAAGGAGTGACTGCGAAGAGAGGAAAAGGGGAAGGGGGGTCTGAATCTACGAGGACGGGGTGCTTCGGGAATATGTAACGGTGTCGGCTGCTGCAAGAGTGAGTGGGCGAGGCCCGGGATCTGAGGGGACAGTGGGCGGAACGAGGAGCTGGATGCGGGCTGGATCGCCCAGAGGACAACGACCTGGCCCTTTTCCCCCAATTCGAACCCCCGCCCCTCGCCGCAAGCACCACAACCTGACGGGAGCCAGGTGCAGACCAGCCAGTGAGCGACAGCCACAGAACCAGGTGGTGTTCAATTCGAGTGGATACAACCGACAGGAGCCCTGTAAGTGAACCCTTATCGAAGACAGTCTGGCAGTTTGATTCGAGTTGGCAGAAATCCAGGGTCCCAATCTTGCTCTTTTTACCACGCACGTTAACCGCAACTAAGTTAGGTCGACAGCTGCACCTAGTCTCCTAGTGTAGCGGCCCGGGAAGCAATTGGGGGTTTCGCTGCCGTGGCTGGGCGGGCGAAGATCGATACCTAGGTGCTTTTGTCTGGCAAAGAATGGAGCTTGAGACGGTTTTGTATATGTACACCTTAGAGATGTACCAACAGCAGAAGCCTAACAGGAAGGACGGTACAGGCTGCAAGCTGTCGTGGATTCGCTGATTTGTGAATTCGTGGACTGACTGACAATAAGCGAGCAGCAACTGGGAAGCCTCACCGGCTTCCGGCCACCCAGTCGGACAGGGCAGCTGTGGATTGGGCTGGCAGCAACGCGTCGAGGATCGCGACCGACTTTGGCTGGTTGGTCAGTGGAAGTGATGGCGCGTTGCTCTTGGAACCCTGAGTGCGCCAGTCGAATGAGTCCAAGACGAGATCCCTTGCCACTGGGCTTCTAGTCTGCGAGCTGTGGCCCGAAATGGCCCAACCGTGCTTGATGCACGCTACATAGAGCCACCGGCTGCTATTGTGTGCGACGGAAGGTCCAGCTAGACAATGAACCCCAGAGTTCCCAGAGAGCAGCTTGGGCAAGGGCAATGTGGAGTCGTCAGTCTCGTCACCAGTGAGGTGATGCGATGAGGGTACTGTAGCGGTGGGGGGTGGGGACCGAGACAGGGGAGACTTGGGCGATAGTGAATTGCAATTCGTGAATCCTTCTTTTGTTGAGCGAAAGCCCTTGTTTGTGTATGTAGGAAAAGAGGTGCTTGGACGGTGCTATGAGGTCGAATGGCTGCTGCTTGTCCAGATCAAGGCGCGAGGGGAAAATCGAGAGGCTGGTAAATGTTCGTGACACGGAGACCTGCAGCCTGCAAGAGAAATGGTGGGAACACGAAGCCCGATCTGGATGAACCGCTCCGTCAGAATTCCAAACGCCAGGTCCCGGAACACGGTAATACCAGCGAGATCACTACAGAATTCAACCAGATTGATATGAATTTTATGGTGAAAAATGCCTGATACTTTTCCATAAACACTGCTTTAGACGCATTAGACCGCAAAAGAGTTTTTGAATGACAGGATCGAGTCAATCGAGATGTTCATGCCGCTTGAGGCCAAGCCCCGGTGTGTGAGGGAGGGGTTCAATATCAAACAGGGGTGCTGTGCGTGTTTTTTCGCGTTTTGTAGACGCGTCGAAGACGCGAGTTTAAGCGGTTCCTCCCATCACAGAGAACAGCCACCTCCCACCATCCCAAGACATAGTTACGAGGCGGACATACACATTGTCAGGTTGCCGAAAAACGCAGTCTTTTGGGTTTCTGAATGATTAGGATTAATCTGGTGCGTTCGTTGAATGTGTTACAGTATCCCATTTGGAACGAAGGTCGCAGAAACCAATATATATGAGGTTCTGTGCTCGGCCAAGATCTTGAAAAACCAGGTCGAACGTCAAGCACGCTTTTGTCTGTGCGCTTTAACAGGATCTTCCAGTGTCCACCGATTGCGGATGTGGCCGGGACACAGCACGACGTCGAGATCCCATTGCTCGTTCTCGTTCTCGTTCTAGCCAACGTTACATACAGATCCGTAGACTGTAGTAACGGCTGCACCTGTACACTACTACCTACTACACGGGACTACACTACGAAGGTATACGTACAGATTTCCAACACCACACCGCTCCTAGGAACAACGAACATGTAGGCCCTAGTTAGTTGAGAGGAATTTTCAAAAGCCCTGTTTCAATTTACCTCGCACGAAGTAACTACACCGAGTTTTCTAAGACAGGAAAGGCCAGACCGTCAGGGAGTCAACATCAGAGCAATCCAAAGGGTGAATTCCCCTGAGAGACCGCGTTAGGTAGCTTATGTATGTACATACAGTACTCCATACATAGGTACATGAGCGTGCGTGACGCATCTGCCCGTCTCCCCTGAAGGGTGCGTCTCCATTGGTAGCAGGCCCAGCATGAAGCTGGTGGTCTCCTGTCGACTGGGAGAGACCAACATCACGTTTAACGGTCTGGATGCCCAATGCCGCACTGGTCTAGGTCTAGTGTATGTATGTAATGTACCAGCATTCGGCTACTGTAGCTTGAGTGTAATAAGCGAGCTTGATTGGGATCTGATGATGATGAGCTTGTCAAAAGTCTCTCGCATTTCCCCGCGTCTGAGGCTCTAGAGCAGTTTGACAGCTTTCATCTGAAAATGGCAGCACTGCGGGCTCTGGCTGTCAAGCGTTGCCGTTATTGACATTCCTGGCAGCCCGAGTATGGATATAGATACCCAACGACGGAACCCGTTGGAAACTGGGCATCAATTCAAGAGTCTAGCAATCAAGGAAAATGGTAACCTACCTGATTTACATCCTTTGTGTTAAACTGTTGATGACCTCACCTGCTCGCTGGGTCTGCTAGTGGCCTAACAACTCCACGGCTAATCACGGACCCTGAGGGATGCCCGGATAACAGCGTTCCTTGAGCAATTACAATTGCAGAGCTCTGCCCAGTCGAGGTTTCACACGTTTCCAACAGCAAAACCTACAGCCGCAGCAATTGTCAGACCACATGCGAGACTTATATGCGTCACTCCCCAGAAGCCCAAGAAGTCCTAAACGCAAACTTCTGTGATGTTTCCACTTTCCATTCTTATTTTTATCCTTTTCTTCTCTCCCTTCTCTGTCTGCGTGAGGCAGGTGCAACGGCAAAATGAGTTAACTCCTCTCCACTTTCCACTGCCTTCCCCACATCTAGGAGCTTCCTCTGTTCCTCGTCTTGGCCAGCCTTGTCAGTCGATGCACAAGTACAGAACTTCCACTCGTACCTTGCATGAAAGCAACCAACTCCGATTTTAAACCGCGATTTTACGTCCCGTAACGAAGCACAGCGCTGTTTTCTCGACATTATCTGCTCAGTTCCTTTCACGTTCAAACCGACCAAGATGGAGAAGGGCGTCGTCGACGTCATCACGATCGAAAACTTGGAGCAAAAGATGTCGCGTTGGAACCCCGACAGTCCCAATCAGCTCTATGCCCTGGTTGACATGGGAAGGTAAGCCTGCCTCTTGTCGCCATGGCCATGGGTCATATCCTCTGCCGCCTAAGGGCCGCAGAGAGAACCCGCTGGTCTGACGATTCTCCAAGCAACGGCATCCGCTTCTCCATCTCAGACCTCTCCCCGCCAAACACCCGGCTCCTGAAATGCATATACCGAGAGCGGGCAGCCATCTCATTGTTTGATGCTCTGAGCGGCTCGTCGCCATCCGCAACCTCCTCTGGTCCCCTCCTTTTCCCCGAGGAAACCATACGACGGGTTTCGCAGACCCTAGCCCGCTTCAGAGCCATTGCCGTTGACGACTACGGTGTTCCCGCTGATCAGGTGACCGTGTTTGCCACGGAGGCAATGCGTCGGGCTCAGAATGCTGCCGCGATGCTTGAAGCGATCCAGGCTGCAGTCCCGGGCTTACGCGTTCATGTCCTCACGCCGCAGGTTGAGACGCTCTTCGGTGCCGTGGGAGCCCGTTCTGGTTTCATCAACGTGAAAGGGCTCTTTCTTGACCTCGGCGGAGGTAGTGTGCAGATGACGTACTTGGACACCTACGCTGCCAGGGCTGGCACTTCGGAGGATAGTCCTGGCTATGAGGTCCTTGCGGCGCTAGCAGGGCAAAGCCTGCCCTTTGGTGCAGCTCGCCTTATCAAAGTTCTCGAGAGCTCCAATGCTGAAGTACAAGCTGCCGAGAAATCACAGCTCCGGAACGGCCTCAGCGAGGCTTTCCGGACCCTGTGTGCCAGCTTCCCTTCTCTTGCCGCAGCCGCCGCCGAGGTCCATGAGGATGAGTTGTCTAGGAGCAGTAGAGTCTCGGGAATCGATGTCTATCTTTGTGGAGGAGGATTCAGGGGCTACGGAAGCATGCTGATGCACAACAACCCGATCCGGCCATACCCGATTCCGTCAGTCGCGTCCTTCACCGTCTCGGGCAAGCTGTTTGGCAGAACCAATGACATGCTCAAAGTCAACACGTCGTTTGATGGCAAGATTTTCGGTATGTCGAATCGCCGGCGCGCCCAGTTCCCCGCCATAGTCGAAGTAGTTGACGCGCTCGTTGCTGCCATTCCACCCATCCGTTCCGTCACGTTTTGTGCCGGAGGGAACCGAGAAGGCGCCTTGATGATGAGGCTGCCTCCAGAGCTTCGAGAGAGCAATCCGCTAGACTTTTCAGTGGCCCTCGCAGGCCTCCCAGCTCCTTCAATCCCCGGCGACGAGTTGGGATGCGTTCAAGACGTCCTCGACACCCTGCGGTCGGCCTTCCCAACGAACCTAGATTTGAGCACGGTAGTCACCGTCTTCAGCTTACAGCTTGGTGCTATGTACGCTAGTCAGATCTGGAACCGCTTAGGGGAGGATGCTGATTGCAATGCCTCTGCCGCTTTGCACCACGCGGTTAACTGCCCTGACCAACCCGGACTGACGCATCTAGCCCGTGCCGTATTGGGTGTTACGCTCTGCGCACGATGGGGAGCGAATCTAGCGCTCATTGATCAACAGCTACACCAAAACCTCAAAGCGATTATGGAAGCAGCAGATCCGGGCGCGACATTTTGGGCTGACTTTACGGGAGCGGTAACTGCAGCATTGGCAATGGTTCTAAGGAAATGGCCAAGGACGCGGCGGAGCATTCAAGACAATATCAGGTAGGGGAGAGTACTAAGAACACCTTACTTGCCGGGATGCTGACTCGAATCGCAGATTCCGGTCTACCGCTGAACATGGCAAAAGGGTCAAGATCCTTTTGGAGATCTTGATTGCTGAGGGTGCTGCAAGGGGGCTGGATCCGGACAACCTTCTTGGTCTCTTCAAGAAGCTTGGGAAGCAGCAACATGATGGGCCTAAAGTCATCGTCACCGTTACAGTTGGCCCCCTCCGCTGAAGCCCGAATCAACATGCGACTTGCCATAATCTCAGCCACTAGCCGTGAACAACAATCTGACATTGGTGGGCTATATCGTCAACTTTCCTCGGTTCAACACCATTGTTATCGCCCGGCTTCAGTACGCCCCGGATATATAACAGTTCGTTCGGTAATCAAAACGCAAAAGTCATCATTCATAGCCATGCTGCCCGAGCTGGCTTCGAGACTCAATCTGCCATTCATCGCCAGACCCAGATATTCCCGTGTGGGTAATGCCTCCCCTTTTTTTAAACCCCCAAACGCCTCATAACACCTGCGGTATCCCAAAGTCGGCCGAGCATACAGTGAATCTCACCGTGCATCGGCAATGTAATAGCGAGTGCTTGGCGCTATAAGCTCCATCACCGCTCTCACTTTCGAGTATTGATTCCTTTCGTCAAGATGTCTGCTTCGTTCTCGACGATGTACGCTTTGAAAAGCTCATCGGTGGGCGCGACCTGCCCCCGCACTTGCTCAACTGATAGAAAGGTTAGTATTGAATGAGTTCACACGTGGTGGCGGCCTCTGTTGACTTACAGAACTCAGGCAGTCCTTGCCACGCTCGTGCAAAGGCTTCCTGTGTCTCGGGGTCTTTTGAGAACTCGTGAGTTCCGGCGGCTTTGAGCTTCTGCACCTTCTTCTTGTGGAAGAACGCCGAGTAGGTTATTGTGATGGCATTCAACAACTGCTTAGTTGTCTCACGGAAGTTGTGTCTTTTCTCGATTCCCGCCACTGCTTTCTAGGTCAGCGTTTGATGGGTTCGTCTCAGGGTCTGGTGAACTGACCTGCTATCGGTATTGGAGCAGCATTTGTCTGTTGTTGTTCCAGCATCCATCCCAGCGACTTGCGGTAGATGAGGATCATCTGCCATAACACTAGCCACCTGATGCCGTCGAAGCTGGCGCGCTTGGTCGGCGAGGCGCCTGGCTCCTTAGCGGTGTCTTTCTTGAGAACGAAGTTCTCTTGGATCTGTTTGACGACAGTCCGCTCGAGCTCCGATATCTTCTCGGCGGCAAGCACACGAAGAGAGTCTTGGATTGACGCCAATCGCGGGTCAAACGGAATTGGTGGAGACCCCCGTTTCAGAGCGAAAAACAGTTGCTTGCAACTCCAAATCTTTAGCATGCATTTCATCTCGAGAAGCTCGCGCAACAGCGTCATCCAGGCCTGAGTATGTCCCTCTGTTTGGCTAAGTGCTTCCTGCCGAGACACTGACAAGCATAGGAGCTTATCTATTTGAGCTTCAAAGCCTGTGCTTTTCTCATTGAGGATCTGGGACTTCATCCATTCGCAAATCATCCCCTCTAGGCCAGGCGACCGATCGCGTATGATGCCCCATCGGAGAATGCCCCGATCCTTCTGGTTCGGCAGATTGAAGGGGTGAGCCACTAGATCCAGAAAGGGACCATCGACACTGTCGGATAAGGAGATCAAGAGGCGAAGTGGGTGATCCTCGACGAATTGTGCGCGGCCTGGCAACAATATATCTGCGTCATTCCAGTTCCAACGCGCTTCATAAAGTTAGTTCCCTCCCTCCCGAGAGGCAACACTTAGGGAACACACCGTACGCGCTTCCAAGTGTTTCGCACAATGTTTTGCGGATACATGCTTGCTCAGGCAACGGTCCTTTGTTGCACTGCTCACAAACCAGGGCCGTGTCACACTGGGCGCGTCGGTCAGCTCACCAGTTCAACGGAACCTGAACGACTTGGGGAAGGTCTACCTTGCTTTTGCTTATTTTGCAACAATAACAAGCCTTGATATTCCGCACTTGGCTTGTCTCCACTGGGTTCCTAACCGTTCGGGTTTTCTTCTGGCCTGGAGGCAAGATGGCCTGTAACTGGCCGAGAAAGGGCATATCAGAGCTATTTGGGCTGCTAGGCGGTCGAGACATGCCACGCTGTGTCTCGGTTGACTGTTCGAAGTGAATGGCGCCATCTCTTGGGGGGTGAGGGCCCGAGATTCCCGGCCACACGTGGGGCGGTTGGGTCTCGTGGGAATCAACATCCAACATTGGGACATCCTCTCCGTGGCTGGGAGGCGTGGCAATGGAACTTCCCGGGCCCAGAAGCGGGGGACTAGGCGCGAGGCTCTCTTCCGGAGGGATGCTCGACGGTGTGGTTGCATCCGTTCCTACGCCGCGGGTATTCTTGTCCCACAGATCGAAGTCAAAGAACTCGGACTCATCATCTGTGTAAGATGAGCTGCCGGTAGTGTCTCCGACCCCGGACGAAACGCTGCGGGGAGGTGCAGGGGACCCGCCGTACTGGCGCCCAAAAGCCGAGCTGGTCATGCTGGGGGCAGGGCGGTCTAGCATGTATGACATGGTTGGTCCGCCGCCTGCTATCTCTGGTGCCAACGCCTGTGTGGGCTTGCGGGACAGATGGGACAACAAAGCAACACGAACCGGGTCGAACCAGCACAAGTCAAGGCAACCGAGGTAGTCCAATAGGTCCGGCAAACCGAGAAACACCGTGATGGTATACTACTGCTCGAAGGAAAGGGGAGATTCGGGCTAGGCAGATGAAGCTTCCTCTCGTCGAGTTTTCTGTGCTTCGCAAGGCGCCTCCATGAGCCTCCTTCCCACCCTCTTCACTCCTCTTACACCAAAGGCAGCCTTCACCAACTTTCCCTAACCGGAGTAGCAGGGGTGTGTGATTGGTCAATGACTCTCTGGACCTGGCAGAATCGAGCCAATGGGAGAACCTTGTCTCTCCGGAAACCAGGATCGCATCGCGGGAGCACTGGCGGGGCCGTGGTGAACTGCACTCAGTCTAAACCACACCAATTGCCTACGCCACTGCGCAGACAAGGCGTTCTCACTTTCACGGTGACGCCACCGGGAGAGATCTGTTTTAAAGAGTTGATGGGAATCGCAAGTGTAGAGTCGATTCCCTGTCCTTGAACAATTCCCCAATTCGGCAATGACATGATGAGACGCCTTGTGAACTGCCGAAGCGTTCCCTTTCTTCTCCTTTTGGCATCTTCCCAGACCATCGAAAGGAAAAAGCTGTGGAGATGGTGAAGGAGTCTACGTTCCATCTGCCACCAAGCAGGATGTCAATTGCTCGAAACCATTCATCTGACGATATCCTTCTCCGTCAGGCCCTATGTTTGCACGAGAGGTCAGAGGAAACTGCGCAAATGTGCGAATTGCCAAAACAAGGTCTGTTCAACCCAAATGCCATCCCCCACAGCAGCTTCGCACACTTCCAGAGCGGTGCACGACGGTATTGTACATATCCGTTTCTTGTCAAGCCTGAATCAGCCTTGTTGGGAAGGTTCGCCAAGCACGACATTTAGTCCAACAGCTGGGTTGTGCAACCGCACCTCTGCTCGAAAACCTCCCGCTGCCCCATTTCCCCATCATCATCAGCAGCGGGCCACGTTTGTGTGGGCAAAATGGTGAGTTGCGCACTGGCATGTCGTACGCCAGTGCTCGAGACCAGCCCAGAAGCAAAAAGGACCCAGCGCAGCGCTGTTGTATGCATGGTAAGGTATATGTCACTGCGCACGAAAAACCTACCTACGTCTGCTGAGGCCAAGGTGCAACTGAACCGGCCAAGCGAGCATGTTGTGGCTGCTAGGCGCGCAGCGCACACAATTGCGCGGGCGTTGGAGTGTCGTGGGTTCGAGTGCCGGAACTTTAGGAAGTGACATGGGTTGCGACACAATGCTGTTGACAGGACAGAGGCGGGTTGAGATTGGGATGCCAGTCGCAGAGGGTCGACAACGAAAGACGTTTGTTGCTTTGCGCCCGCGCGACGGCGCGCGCCCGCTGTCGAGGCCAAGATGTGGTGCGTTGTCGAATGAGGCCCGCCATGCTATTCGAGTTGCGCGAAGCTACACCTGAGATGGTAAACACACCTCGGAGTCTGGACTGAGCATGTCATTCAATGTAAGTGCCGTGCCGAGTCGCCGGGTTTGCGCAATCCCGCAAAACGTAAATTCAAAGGTGTTTCGGTACAGCACCCGGTTCGATTGATTGGGGTACAGTATCATACCTAAGGCGCGAAATAAGCTCGGCCGATACGCCAGAGTAGATGGAATTCTTTCATGGACTGCAGTGCGCATCCGTGATGACGGTTTGGTTCTTGAAGAATCCGGGATGCCCGCAGGAGCCTACGGTGGACTCCCTGCAGACCTTGGTAAAGTACAATTCATTGTGAAGTACATTCGTATACCCGTACAGCAGAGAAACTGAGGTAGGTATGTACATACCTTACTCCTTGAGAGGCACAACAACTTGCGTACCACGTCAAGGCATAATACCGGTAAGTGGCAAAAGCAACCAAACGAAGATTTCCATTTCGTTAGAAATAACCCGGTCAAAACTAGAAACTGGCCATTGACAAAGGCACCTGCAGACAGATGGAAAATTCAATGTTGAAGGAGAGTTAGACTTCCCAGTTACTAATTGAACTAACGCCATGCCAACCCATTTCCCTATCAACTGGGAGCACTCCGAGAACTACCAAATAGTATGCATATTTCAATCTAGATTGGTACCTATGTATGTACCTATGTACGCACATATGCACAGGACAGTTCCGCGCCCTCAACCAACCTCCCATCTCCCGTGTTAAGGTACTTACTTGCTTGCTGTGTCTGCCTTGCGTTACTACTAGGGTACCTAGTATCCAACCCAAACCCAGGAAGATGCTGGCCTATGCATGTATTGTACATACATATCGTAATCAAAGCAACACCCATCGACCTGATTCAGGGTCCAGAGTTTTGACAGCAAGACCGGAAACAACGGAATTGTTCCGCTGCCGCAGCTGCTCGAACCATCTAATACGGCACTTGTATGTACAATACCTACAAATACAATAGAGAAGATTGTGGACGAATCACGGATTAATAGAAACGATTCAAGATTAGGGTATCATCCATGAAGATGCCATGAAGCCTCAGCCAATGGTATATGGTCAGGGCGGGCGAAGAGAAACATCTAAGAGAGAGATACAAGAACGCACAGCAGACAGCCAAAACACCCCGAATCGCTTTTCAATATCCGTACAACATGGCACGCCAGATAGACAAACAGACAGACGGACAGAACTAGTCCAGTAAACAGCCAACGAAGCCCAACCACACCTGTAAAACATCCACAAATCCCTCCATGAGCAAAACCCACACCACCCCTGGCCCGACATCAGATGAGATCAGATCACAATTAATCAAGATTAGAAGAAAAGCTTCTTTTTTGCCTTCTTCCCATTATCCATCCCCTTGAGTATATCGTCGAAGGTACTCCCTCCTCCGGCTCCACCACCAACCCCACCATGAGAAGCACCCCGGACGTGTCCACCACCGAGAGCAGCCGGGGGTGGTAGGCCACCATAGACACTTCTTCTCGGTGCGAATCCCAACTGTCCTGCCTCCTCGCCCGGGGGGCCCAACTCCCCAAATTGGTTGAGATTGACCGCCGACCGGCTAGTCCTTAGACCAAGCTGGTACATATCCCCCGGGCCACCGCCAGGCCCATAACCGCCCCCCGCAGACGGAAAGAGTCCGGAGCCGGCGCTGACGATACGCGAAGTTCGATCGCCGGCGCCGACGGCCGGGATAGGCAAGGGTTCCAATCCGATGGCCATGCTCGCGCGCAAGGCGTGACGCGCACGGTGGTCGTGGGAGCCGCTGCGAGGGCGCAGATGCGGGGAGTTGGGTGCCGACAGACCCCCGCCGCTTCCCACTTGGTTGGGGATGTTCAGGTTGTGGTTTGTGCTGATGCCGGTTGCAAAGGGATCCAATTCAGGGAAGAGGGTGTGCGGGGGCTGCAGAGAAGTCGGGGATGACGGGCGTAGGGAACCGGCGGCCGGAGCTAGAGCGGGAGAGGCAGCTGCTTCCCACTCCTTGGCAACCAGCCAGCAGTGGCTCCGCGTGTAGATCCCTTCGACACTGAACACGAGGACATCCGCGGATAGTTCCACGAAGTTCTGGTCGGCGGTCTGGTACCACATCTTGCGTACCTCGCCGGCGTCTTCCGTCCACGGGGGGTTGCCCTGTGGTGCTTCGCAGAGAAAGTCCTCGACACCCTCGGTGAATTGGAGCCCCGGAGCGTCGACCACTAGCATCGGGAGAGATTGGAGGACGACGTACAGGAACAACCAGAAGCCGATACGCTGGTCGGCTAGGTCCTGAGGTTGGACACCTCTCGCCTCTCGGAGCTCAAAGTCCTTGAAGGCGGCCAGAAACGGCATCTGCAACGCGTCCGTGTCCATGTTGCGGGACTTTATGAGGATCAGCTGGAGCTCGTGTGACTGGAGGCTCTTGTTGTACTTGGCCTGCTTCTTCGCCGGCAGCTCGTTGTAGTTTTCGTAAATTGCAGTCATGCTCGGAATTTTGGGGATATCGTATGGGATTGGCGGCAGCACTGGAGGAGACGACTTCTCGAACTCACTCAGGATCTTCCGCAGCGCGGATATGGAAGGGTCGGCACCATTCTTCTCTTTGGCATCATCCGAGGGGCCGTCGGCCTCGGCGATGACACGGGGTGTAATGGACTTGCGATCGACCAAGAGGTCATAGAGTGCACACAGGTCCGAATAAAGGATTTTCAGGCACTGACGGTTTAGGCCGCTCTGAGAGAAGTGATTCTTTCTGCTCCTGGCTTTGGGCGGCCAGCTGCCGAAAAGCCCCTTGTAGTAGTTGAGAACGAAGCTCCTCATTTTGCCAAAGTTGTTCTTCCATTCTTTGAACTTCACATTCCTGTACTCTTCTGTCGAGGTTGAGCTGGCGATGCCCGCAAAGAGGGAGGGGAACTCGAATGACTCGATCCGAGCGTTGACATTGGCCTGGCGGTTTACCAGGTCCAGATGGGCGCGCTCCAGTCGCTTGCGGGTATTGGTAGAGATTCTGGGATAGATGGGTGATCTCAGGTCCAGCAGAGATTCGTATTTGCCCACAGCATGAGCAAAAGCCTCGTTGTACAAATTCCAAGACTTCATTTGTTCTGCTAAGACAAGCGCCTCCAGTGTCTTCTCCCCACTGTGCCGCACATCTGCGAGGCCGAACTGGTCCACGAGTTGGTCGAAGGCTACATCAACTGATTCCCCGAATGAACTGCCGTCGTAGTTACTGAAGTTGAATTCTCGAAGCAACGATGAAAGCTGCAGAATGGCGGAAAATAGACTGGGAGTTTCTTTCGTACCCACGAGAGGCTGGTGAGTTAGGAAGGCGAATAGATTCCTGGCAGAGACGAGGCTTTGCAGGTCGCTGCTGCCACTGGGAAGGTACAGGTGGCCTTCAATCACAGGTCTTTCGGCCTGTTCGACCCCGAGATACTGAGCGGCAGCCATCATCTCTGCCACCAGTAACTCGTTCAGGGTTACCGAGGTGCTGAAGACATGGTCAGCGACCTTGAAGGATGGGCCGCGGCCGCTCCCTTTGGGATGTAAATAAACAAAGACGTTCCCTTGTTCGTTCCACAACTCTGGAACCTATACGAGGTTAGCACAGCTGCCATGTTAAAATCCGTGCAGAGAACATACAGGGTCTCCATTCAGCAAAGGAACCGTGCTGTAATCCGCTCGATTATCCGGAGATATAAGCCAGGCCCCAGTGTCATGCGTCTTCGCCAATTCGTCCGGGCTGTGTTTTGACCGACCCCCGGGAAACCAGCTCTTTTTCACCTTTTTCTTCTCTGCGGTGCCAAGGGAGTTGCCTTCGCCTGACTGCATCGACTGCAGCCGGCTGTCAATAGGATTAGATACCACTCGTGGGCTATCCGCTGAGGCCCCACGGGTTGTTGACTGTTGGACCGAGACACTGCGCCCATGGGCATTGTGAGTTGGAGGTCCATGAAGCGGCTGCAGACGGTTGGGCTGTGGTTTGTTGGCCCTCGATGGGGGGCGCTCAGCTGCCGGACTCCTGTCACGAGATCTCGTGCCAGCCCGTGGCGTGGCTTGCGTCGCTGTGACTGCAGGTATGCGGGGCGGTGTGGAGGTCTTTCTAAGGACTGTTGGACGTGGCGGAGGGGGGGGAGACGAGGGCATTGCCGACACCTTGCCTAGCTCATCCCGGCTCGGGAACTCGTAGGGCGTGGTCTCAGAGAATGGGGAAGTCTGGTCAGACGACAGAGGGGTAGTAGATCCTGTACCGCGGTGAAGATACGAGGAGGTACTGTCAGATTTGGTGTCTTCGCTGGTCCTGGCCGTAGCTATTGTTGCAAGGGAGCTATGGCTGATATGGGCTCCCGAGGCTGGTTTTCGATGGATATCGGGTGTCGTCCGTGAATCTGCACTAGATGTGAGCATTGGTAGGAGGGAGGTAAATAGACCAAGCCCAAGCAGAGATAACCGCTGCCTCATCGTGTTGTCTGCGATTTTGTCATCACTCTTCAACCCAGCCAGGCCACGTTCCATGCCACCGACACCGCTGCTTCCCGTCTCCGGGTGCAACGGTTTGACAGGCCGCGCGCCCGCATTTTTTGGCTTGCAAGAGCAAATGATACCCTCTTCTTCCGTCCGCCTTTTCATTTCGATGCTGTCTACTTGCTCTTTCCAGCCTTGGAGGTGGGACGGTAGGACCTGCAATGGAAATGCGGGCTCAGGAAGTGATGGAGACTTACCCGACATGTTATCGGGCGCAGCGTGTCTCGGTTTTGGCCGTCCGCGAAAGACGGTTTCCGACAGGCCTTATACCTTCCAGATTGTCGGTCTCGGGATGATCGTGGTCCCAAAAAGCCGATGTTGGCTTCCTCAAAGTGGAGGGGAGTCGTGTGGCGACGCGCACACAGCGGGTCTCAGGCTGTATAGGCTGTGGAGTCGAGCCGGGCTTTGAGGATGGAAACTTCAGACTTGCGCTTCAGCGGTGGAGGGACATGCGAATATCATTCAATGATCTGAAGATCCGTAATCTCATCATAGTTGTAGGATGGCGTTCTCTGTCGACAGAAGCTCACACCAGGGGCCTAAGGCGACGTAGGGTATAAAAACAGGATCGAGGAATTCGGCAGTGCAACAACACAAGTCGCCCCCCAGGTCTGACGGACCAGAAGCACCAGGATCTGGTGCTCTTAATGAACCCTGGCATGCCTGGGCCAATAAATCAAGCACGTCTTCCGCAGGCTGCCGTTTTCCGCAGTAGCCGCACTGTCTATTAATTCTTTTCGTCGGTTCCTCAGCCACGTTGATGTTGAATGGCCAGATTCTCTTAGTCCTGCACGCCATCCGGGGTCGGCTGGCTGCGAATGGCCGCACATGCACGACAGTCCCTAGTCAGAAAGTGTACGTGTACAGTACTCAAATGAACAAGGCTGGCCTGCTGTGAGTCTCCTCTTCACCCGATGTCGAAGGGACGCCGAAGATGTGCTGGAACAAAAGAGAACCCAAAACTTCTTGGGGATTCGGTGACATTGGGAAGAGACGATCAACGTCATTTCCAATGACCTGGTTCCTCGCAGCTGCAGGGGTCCTTCCTGTTCAGTGTGTAAGCGCACAACCCCTGGTCTCGCTTCCTCCATACCCTCGATACCGTGCAAGCTTTCCCCTTTTCGGATCTTGGATTGGGGATGCGACGAGAGAACTGAAACCCTTGGCAACTCAAA
Organism: Canariomyces notabilis; assembly: GCF_033297395.1. NCBI lineage: Eukaryota > Fungi > Ascomycota > Sordariomycetes > Sordariales > Chaetomiaceae > Canariomyces > Canariomyces notabilis. The sequence continues at coordinate 960,348 of NW_027041824.1, forward strand.
ATTACCATCCAAAAGGGACGATTCATCAGAAGACGTGCCTTTCATCCTAGAACAATACTGTCCATCTCGCAAACATCAAGTTTCAAGCACATGCCATCTGATATAGCATCCGCTATGGATTACGCAAGTCCGCGGATTTAGAGCCCTCTCTGCTGTACGAAGTACTACGGGAAGCTAAGGGTCCATGGTCTAGCGAACTTCGTACTTGGGAGCACTGCCACGGAACCACGTCACTTGCAGCTTTAAAAAGCGAGAAGCTACACGTACACTAGCTTTCCAGTCCGAGCCAGTTCGTCGGAGAGAAAACATCTGTTCCTTGGGTTCATGCGTCCCGCCCAGCCACTGGGCTAGGCTCTAGCACATACTGTGTATCTCAGCCTGAAGCTCGAATCCTGGCCTATTAAGACGGCCACCCCACATCGATCTCGCACCTTTTACCATCTACTGCCCTAGACTCGAAGCTAAAAACATGCGGCTCATAGACTAAGGCAGGCTTGGACCTTTGATTACTATTGGCCTGCCCTTACCCTTTGGTATATGTATCGTAACGCTTGCTCGGCGATGTTGTGCTTACTGAACCTGTGAGCGGGCTCGTTCCCCATTGTTGACCATAGGCCCATTCATGTTTGCCCGCCTCCTTTCCCGGCAAGAGAGACGGTAATAGTAGATAGCAGGACCAACAAACTGGCTCCCTGATCATCGGGGCACACACACATGAGACAGGAGGGGTACGCCAACATCAGCAGCCGATCACAGCCCGACTAAGTCCTGCAAAGGCCCAATCGGGGTGCAGAGGTAAGACGCGTATAAAAAGGCCCGCCGGCTTCTGTTCTTTGTAAGTGCTGCTTTGCAGCGAACGATCCGAGCTACCTTGACCAACCGTCACCCCCCACATGTAATATGTGATGATACAATCAAGCCCATTAAGCCCAAGCACCGCCGGGCTGGGAAAAGTAGTCGTCCATCCAACACTAACACATCTGTCGGATGTTCATACCTGCCCCATAGCCACATCCTCATCGCCAAAGAAGAAGAGAAGATCAAAATACGGCCTTCAACCAGCGGGACCGAAATGCCCAAATGTTACACGAACTCGGCAGCAGACCGTTTCGCTCGGTTCAGCGGGCAGCGGCCACCCAACTGGGGAGGAGAGGGTGGCCTGCCCACTCTCTGTGCGGTGCTGGCAGCTCAGACCTCCCTGATACCCGATCACGATCAAGGCGGGTGTTGGGTCGCCAGTGTAATGTCGGCTCCTGCCAAAAGAGGCAGTAAACCTAGGGAGACCTTCTGTCCCCGGCCGGGCGAAAATAGAAGAAGAAATGAAACGAATTGAAACTAGGCATCATCACCAGCCCACCACAAAATACAACGCAATGTAAATGTCGCCAGCATGGGAGAAAGACGTCCTCGCGCCGCCCGCTTTTCCGGGTATCCCTGACGGCCCAAACTCATCAGGATGGGAGAAAGAAAAGAAGAAGCACCATCTATATGACGCGACGCGAACAAATCAGGCAAGCAAGCGCAAATGAAAACGAAGATCACCGACTCCTTGGTCATTACATCCCATCTTCCATCCCGCCCCTTTTATCTCGTTTCAGGGCTATGCAGCGGGCTGGTAAGGCTTATAGCCCGGATAAGCCGTCCCCCGCTCCACAGCTGGACCCGGACTCGGCAGGCGATACCCGCCACTATTCACGCCGCCGCCAATAGCCGGGGGGCGGCTGTACCCCGACGTGGAGAAGTCAAAGCCGTTGATATTGTTCTGCGATCCGCTGGGACTCGTGACGTCGTTGATGGAGTTGGATGTGTACTGGCGCTGGGGTGGGGCTCGCAGGGGCCGCGTCGACTCGGACGAGTACCCCCGCGTCGCATACCCGGGGCGGTTGTCGTACCCGCTGCCGTACTCTGTCCCAGGAGCTGGAGATCGGCGGGTATAATCTCCCTGTGGAGCGGGCGACCGTCGCGAGTCAGGACTGTAGCGCCCAGCGGCGCTGTATGGGCCATGCGGGGCGGGCGAATGCCGAGCGTCTTGGGGGTAGCCGTTACCCGCGTCCATTTCATGCGGAGATTGATGGCGGCTTATGCCGTAGCCCGGGTTGCCTTGGGAGCCATAGCTGTTGTAGTTGTCGTACGGCTGCCGCCCCGCCGCGCTGTAGCCACCGTAGGTTTCCTGACCTGTGGGTGAAGTATAGCCAACGGCTTGACCATACCCCTCGTTGCTATACCCGTTGTCATAGGCATGCGGCGAACGCGGACTTGGGCCAATTGCAGCCCCCGCCATTCCGTACCCATGGTCTGACTGACCGTAAGCTAGGTCTGGTTGGTTATATGCTGGCGCAGCCTGCGCGTATGGATCGTTGCCGACTGCCTCGTGGTTGAAATAATCGTTGGGTCCAGGGTTGGCGTTCGGCGCCCTATACGGGCTTCGGTTTACCGGAGATCTAGAGGAGTTCGAAGACACCGCGGTAGCTGAGCCCGTACTGTTGCCGACTTGAACGGCAGGGTCAGGCTTCTTCAGCGCGTTCATTTCAACAGCCTCTTCCTCAAGGGGGACCTTCTTGCTGGCGGCGCCTTCCCAACTGGGCATCTCGGGTAAAGCATCCTCGTTCCTCTTGGCCCCAACATCGAATTCGGCATATTGGGGATAGTCTGGCCCCTTCGTTACCGGCGCTGTTGGTCCAGTGAAACCGGCGTGCATCGGCGCCTGAGACTTGTACCCTTGATCCGGCGGGATGTATGGCTCATCGAGATACTTGCGCCGGCTGCCTCTCGGCGGGTCGCAGCAGCCGCAGCAGTTACCGCAGCATCTGAGGCATGAGAAGCAAGAGCAGCAGCAAGAACGGCCGCAGCAAGCACACCGAACAATACACACCACCACGGAGATGAGGATCAAGCCGCCGACAATAATGACGGCAATGACAGGCCACCTAAATTGTTCAAGTAAGTATCGCAGCCATCGCTGCCGAAGACGGTAAAACGGGAACCGACGTACTTGCAAAATGTGGCCTGCATGCAGTTGTCCCAACTTGAGAAGGCCAACCTGACGTCTGTAATCTGTCCCGCGAGATCTCTCCGGTGGAGCGCCGGTCGCAAACTAGCGGCCAGTAAATCTAAAAATCCTCCCCTCAGACTCCGCTCCATCGCGACATCGACCGCCGGCATCCTGACCTCGAAAAGCTTCCCCTTCTGCTCAAGAGGCGATCGGAGACTGAAGGGGGAACAGCACCGAGGTTCGCAGGAAACTCGCAAACGCGATATTCTGTCGAATGAAGTCCAACGCGAAAACGTCTGCAAGTGCTACAACCCCATTGTGCAGCTTGTTGTTGCCTGTGTGTGATCGTCTAGCGAAAATGACACCGTTCCGCTCCCACAGGCCGGCCAGACAGAGGCAGGCTTAAGCGCGGGTAAACCTGGGCGTCGGTCTCGGATCGCCAAGTGACTCGTAGATCTCGATGGTCGCTTGAGATCGCCTGGTTTCTTTAAACGCAAGTGCGAAACGAACGTCAAAGGATTTTTGTTTCCTCGAATGAGAAGCCACGTCAGATGGCGACGACGGACACGGCAGGGTAACGAATGGCGGAAATGAACGTCGGGCTGGGATGCAACTTATGGGTTGCGCAGGGAACGAAGGGATGAAGAGGCGACAATGCGACAAGGCAGAAGGCTGCGATCGTCTACGACCAAGGGAGTGGTTCTGCTCTGTCTTAGATGCGGGAAGGAGGTGAAACTGCCCGGGCGCTGTGAATCCTGGTGGGAATCAAGAGTGCGCGGTGCTCGAGAAGAAGTGCGAAGGCTGAGGGGAGCAGTTGCAGTGCATTGGTCCGCCTTATCCCCTTCGTTCGTCTTAACTCCCTGCAAGGTACCGATCTGTTTCTAATCCTTGCATTGGGGTCCAATCATCCTATTTCCCGGAAGCTGGAGAGGCTCAAATTACTCGTCAGGGCTTCATAATCGCCTCCTGCCCCACTACTTCGTAGTTGGTCAGGTCCTTTAACTCGCGAAAATCAGGTACTTCCACTTAATGGTACATCCCCATACAAATCCAAGTATACAATTTTTCGTACACTATACTGTTAAAGTCTATAATATAGTGATTTATCATACAGCAATGCTCAATTAGTTGTATCTACTAACCTTAATACCATTGTAGATATCGCTCTATCGCTACCACCTAGTATATAGGCGACGAATATAGGTTGGAATACAACTAAAGACTGAAAATACAGCTTTAGAATTGAAGAGGCTCAATTACATATAGTTTTAACATTGAATATAGGTTCAATTTTATATAGTCCTAGTATAGCTCAAATTGATAGGTATATATGCAAGCGATATATACAAGAAGACGGGATAACATTGGTTTACTAACAAATTTGTATAGTAGTGTATATAGTGGCATATTTTCGCGAGTTAACTGACTTTTCGCGAGTTAAAGGTCCTGACCCTCTACGAAGTAGTGGGTCAGATGCGATTATGAAGCTCCTGACGAGTAGTTCCTGTCCTGCCTCAATGGCTGTGGGGTTGGGTATTGAATGGGCTGAATGTATTGCACAAGTACCTTGCAGCCTTGCTCCTGCGCCAGTCAATATCTTTTGACCTCCTTAAGGAATCTTGTGAATTGCTTTCACTCGCCAACAAGGCCCTTTGAAAGATTCTGTCGAGAATGCAACCGGAAGAGGATTGTAGCATGAGGATGAGGAAGGCGGGGCTTTGAATTCTAGGCTCGCTTGGCCACAATCCCACCCACCCTTTCCGCACCCTGTTTTCGGCCAACTTCGCCATGACATAACCACCTTGAATCGCATACCAGCGAGCTTCACAAGACTCCATGCAACTCCAGCCTGTAAGCTAAACAAATGCATCGAGTTCAATTCTGTTCAGGAGCTCTCATGGACAAAGTTTGAGAGATATACAGAGCCTTCTGTTGAGCATCAACTCCGAGTCTGGCACAACTTGTTGCAGAAAGCTGTGGGGTGATCACCATTCCCATCCTCATTTCCCCCTTTTACCTTGGCCATTGCCGGCTTCCCTTCTGCAAACCAGAAAAGAAAACGGGGACAGAAACGGGACAAAGGTAACGACAGTTTTGTGGACAGGACAACGATAAAGTGACCCGAATAAGCAGTCTTGATTGACACTCTTAGCGGCCATAACTTCTCAGGCTTCAGTATGACATGGATATCAAAAGGTATTGTATGTCTGAATTCCAGACAGCTGGTTAGCTTTCGAGTGGAATTTACCGAGGATTTCTGCCTCCCGGTCCCTTTATAACTCTGCCCAGCGCATTACACGAGCATGCCACTGGAGATGATCCCGGATGAGCTTCAACACACCAGCTCGATGGCATCAGCCGATGGTGTTTCGTTCGTCCACAAGCTTGTCACAAATGCGGGAAGCTTTCGTGAGGGCCCTGTCGGAATAGTCATAGCGCCAGCTCGAGAGCTTCGTTCAAGACAAGACCTCGCTCAACTGGTCAAGCGAGAGAAGCAAACACAAGGCTAATGCTCACACGTCGCAGTATCTCCTGCAATGGGTGCAAATCTGCGATTCATTATGAAGGGAATATATCTGAACGTCAAGGAAATTCACGCCAAAAGCATGCTAAGATAGAATTAGAGAATAGAACATAACAGTAACTAGACCTAATTTCCTGCAAACTTAGTTTCTGCAGGTGCCCGCCTTCAACTCACTGTCAAATGTCACGAAGCACCCGTAACGCCAACCATTGATCCCAACTCGAACCGACACTTCCTCCTTCAGTTCGGCTTCGTCGCGTTCGGTGGCGGTCCAGGGGGAGGAGCGTAATCGGTGTTGTCTGTGGCCCGGTGGTAGGCGCTCGCCGGCGGCTGTAGTTGAATACCTTCCTGCTGTTGGCCATAGTACCCATCATTCTGGTTGGGCTTGTAGCCAGGTGGCAGCGGGTTGTTGTCCTGAGGAGTATACTGTGGAGGAGGAGGATAGTAAGGCGGCGCAGGCGCCATCCAGCCCGTGCCATAGAGGGGCTGTTGGCCTTGCCTTCTGCGGCGGCGAGAGTTGCGGCTGTTTCGAAACAAGGTCAATCAGTTAATCCACAAAGGTGCGATAAGGAGCCTGCCTTACAATAGAAGGAGAAAGACGAGGATGACGAAGAGAATCGCCAGTCCCGCAAACACCCATCTTCCCCACCAGTACCAACCCGAATATGCATGGCAGTACCCGTCGCGTCCTAGATACCAGCCATACCCGCAACTGGAGATACCGTTAGCCGATTGAATCACTGGTCGTTGAAGGGGCACCACGCATACACGTCGCGCTTCATCATGCCAGTCTCCCCCTCAATAACAGGCGCCATGATGTTATCTTGTCGAGTCGATTCACTTGCCGAAAGTCTCAGTGCAACTCTCGTGAGACAAGAATCCAGAAATGTTGGATGGTGATTTTGGCAGTTTGAAGAATCCGGTGATGGCGAAGAAAAGAGAATTGGAAAAGGCAAGTAAGGAAAGTGGCGGGCGAAATGTGTTGTGTAATGCGACAAAGCCGACGGATGAGTGACGTCCCGGCCCAGCGTTTCGGCACTGTGGCAAATGGATGAGATCGCTGAGCCCAGCAGGGCCAACACCGTAGTGTTTTGAGGCTCAGCGCACGGTGGCACCAGTCTCATGCACTGACTGCAGCGGACGGTGCGTCGACATTTGTGTGGCTTAGCCAACAAGTGAGGTGGTGCTTTGGAATCCGTGTGCCAATGATTTCATTGAGGCAGCCCGCCAAGCCTGCGCGATTAAGTGTTCAGGTCCGTTAGGTATGTACATAGCTTGGCGACGACGGTCCTTGGGACGACGTAAGCTGGGCTCTCCCCATCCGGCGATCTTCGAGAGTTCCGCACCTTGGTTCTCCAGACGAAGTACGGAGTAGAAGAAACTGTTCAGATTGCCGTGAATCCGACTGTGCACCAGCGGCTACGTGACGAATTCACTATCTCAAACAAGCATCTTCGCTACCACGGAATGGAATTCTCAGCCCGCCAACATCACCATAAAGGGGCCAGCCATGCTTACCCATCCCTTCGAGATGATCCTCCTCAAAGCACGAACCTAGATACTAGCCAAGCGATGGCTCAGGCCCGGGGGCGGTCAACTTACCTAACTCCTTGAACGGTGTTTTAGTGCCATTTAACCACTTTCGTGCGTTACCGGTATACCTAACGGGCTTGACTTAAAGACGATGATCTACATGCCTGACGAGCCTGGGTGCTGGGAGATGGAGGCAGGAATGACTGTCTATTATGAGTACGGAGGTACGTCTTTAAGGATCTTTTTATCATGGAAGTCGGATACCCAAGTAGGTAAATATGCGATGGAGATGTCAACATCCCCAGATTTCTGTGCTTCGTCTTGGTAGGCCCGGAATCTCCCTCCGGTGTATTTCGCCGTCATGACCCACTCGAATGCCGGCGAGCCTGCTGCACCGGGGCGGCCGGCCGATTGGGCAGTTGCCCGTCGGAAGTTCTGGAACGGCTTGCGAGGTCCTTCAGCCACAAAACTGGACCAAGCCACAAAATCAAAGCCACGTGATGCCGCTAGCCCCATCCCGATTTCCCCTCCACACACAAAATTTACCGACAAAAAATCCAGCCGACCGAACCAACAGGAAGGTATCTTGCCAGCAACTCACAATGGCGACCCAAGCTGTCCAAGTGTTTGGCAAGAAGAAGAATGCCACAGGTATGGATTCTTTGCTTTGAGCGACTCAAATTGGCGTCTTTCTGATTGCGTGTCGCAGCCGTCGCGCGCTGTGTGCAGGGCAAGGGCTTGATCAGGGTGAACGGCAAGCCGCTCAAGCTGTTCGCTCCTGAGATCCTCCGTGCGAAGCTCTATGAGCCCATCCTCATTCTCGGCACCGATAAGTTTGCCGAGGTCGATATTCGCGTCAAGGTCGCTGGTGGTGGTCACACTTCCCAGGTTTATGCGACGCGCCAGGCTGTATGTTTCCCGGGGTGACCTGTGCAGAGGAGATTTTGGAGACGAATGCTAATATGCTTCCTTTGACAGATTGCAAAGGCGATCGTTAGTACCCGAAGCCATCTGATTTCGAAAGAGAGACGGAACACTAACGCGCCACACCATTGTAGGTCGCTTACTACGCCAAGTACATCGATGAGCACTCCAAGAACCTTCTCAAGTCCGCCCTCATTCAGTTCGACCGCAGCCTGCTAGTCGCCGACCCTCGGCGTTGCGAGCCCAAGAAGTTTGGTGGACGTGGTGCTCGTGCGAGGTTCCAGAAGTCCTATCGTTGATCGGTTTTTGGGTCGGTTTGGAAGCGGGGGACTTTGCGTGGGCACGGTCGGCGTTCGGCATTGCATTGTTCTGCTACGAGTCGATATTCGGCCTCGGGTGACGGCCTGCCAAGGTGCTGCTCAAACGCACCTTGGCAAGATAGGAATAAGACTCGAGTCTACTTGGCCCCTTACCATGCTCCTGGAGGGTCTGTATACGGAATCATGTGAATCGGGGATTACCTTTCTGTCCGGGAGTGGACGGGCATCCTGGCAGCGATAGGAGCACTTCGAGTGTCTGCATGGTACTACCGAAGCCATAGTCCAATGCGATCTGCGTTCTTCCAACCCGAATTTCCATTGACGGATCTAACTGGAGACTGAGAAGATTAAGCATGGCAATGGAGGAGTCTCACTGACCGGTCACAGGCTTATTGGAACACTCGTCTCATTAACACAAGCCTGAACGAGCCACATTCCAAATAGGAGGTTCTCAACAGTCGACATCATTATTTTCCGAGGCCGAGCTACGAAGGGAGTTATGACAACCCCAAGACGGCAAACATCGATTGCGGAAGAGAATGTGATGAAGGCGCTCGTATTTTCCAGTCCCAACCCTGAAGCGAGGAAGTTACACGGCTATATTGAACCAAAGGCGCACGATTCACCCGTTTTGCACTGCTGCGACGACTCACATAGGGGTTGAAATTCGCAGCCCAAACATCGTCTCGCGATCCTCGGAATCGATGTGGCCGAATGGTTGCGGCGGCCGGCATTCTAGGAGTCAAGGTGTTCAAGACTGACTAAGTACGGATAATGAAACTCGGCGAGCGACCGAGCTTTCCATGCTCTGTTCTTATATGTCAAGAAAACGAGCGCCGTATTGTCGAGAAAGATAGATGAAGAGAGAAGGAGACAACCTAAGAAGTTATGGCAGCCGCATGTACGAATACCTCACGACTCAGGTACTGTACATAAGTCGATCCAAGAGCCCCCTTTCCTATCCCGTATGTATGTATGTCGATAATTTCATACGACACAGATCTCGCCAACCACTAAGGACTAAGCTTCCAGGATAGGAAGCCCGCCAACTAACACGCCGACCGTCGCTGATGTCCTTTCGCTGTTCGCTCCGCGGTTTCTGAACAACAGTACGAGCTACTCCGTACTGTCGCCGTTCTCATGCATATTGGATGAATGCTTCATCATCATCATCTTTACCCCTCCCAGGGAGGTGATACGGGCTTGGGGCGGCGCGTGCGTGTCTTGGGTCTTGCGTCTTGGATCATGTCGATGGATTCCCCAGAGAGCAAGCAGCCAATGATACCTTCACACGTCAATAGGTCGAGAAATGGTCCGTGTGTAAGTCTCAAGGTCGCTATTTTACTTCACCTTCATCCGTGACTTGGCTGCTGGTCTTGCATCTCTTCCATTTTCCTTTCTCCATCCCAGAATCAGTTCTTCCATGAGCTATTCATTTGTCGTCAATTCCCAGTTTTCCTTTCCTTCCATTGCACCGCGTTCTGCTAGACCTTCGCACCAAGCCTTACCTGCTTATATACGCGCCGGAAGGCTTGGCAGCTGGCACCCCGCGGTTCTCGCGCACTTTCGACCAAAGCGCGCACGGTCGAAAGTGCACACGACAAATTGGGGTTGATTGCTCAAGTTGGGCTTCAGTTCACCCAGTTGTCATGAACTCATCATCTGAGTCATTTCGTTGAAAGAAAACAAAAGATTAATAGGGGGTTGCGTTTCGAGATAACTACATCAGACTGCCCATTCATCACTCTCGAAAGCATCGCGCCCTTGCCATATCCCGCCATATCAGAAAGGTGCTTATTCTTCCCCATTGCTGCCAGTGGCAAGCGCCACTTGTTAGATGTTATTCGTCATGTCGCCGGCCTTGCGGCTCTAGTCCGAGCCCGTCTAAGTGCCGGAAAATTGTCTGTCTCGCATCCAAAGATGGGTCATTTTGCTCATGAGACAGTGCAGAAGATCGTCAGTTCATGAAAACCTGGACAGCATCCCGGGGTTCCACTACGACAAAGGAGAATTGCTGAGAGCATTTGGTCGTCGCCGGCCGATATATCAAATGTCTTTCCCCGAGGAACCGCAGCGACACCAGAAAAAAGAAAACGAGATAACAAACTCCAACGACACTGCATCACAAAACGGTCCGACCCACTTCCTGAATAATACGGCCGAGATTCGCCAAAAAATGGGTAGCTAAACAGACGCGACAGCTCACGGCGAGATGTCTCACCTGTTGGCGAACTTCATCAACCATTGAATGACGGCCTCGAGGTTTGTCTCTTCCTTCGCCGAGATGCCATAGCACGACACCTCGCGGTGCGCAATGTTCTTGAGGTCCATCGCATCGATAAGCTCATCCACCGTGAGCTTGTTGGGAAGGTCCGATTTGTTCCCTAGCACGAGAAGAGGGATGCCGTCAAGAGTCGGGTGGCTCATCAAGGAGTGCAGCTCGTCGCGGGCGGCGGGAAGCAGGTTCAGGTCGGCAATATCGACGATAAAGACGATGGCGTTAACATTCCGGCAATACCTCTCCCACATTTGCCGGAAGCGGGGCTGACCCCCCAAGTCCCAGCACTTGAGTGTCACATGGCCTCGTTGCACCCGCTTCATGTTGAAGCCAACCGTAGGGATCGAGCTGCAGGTGGTCAGCCGGCGAACGGGAATCGGGAAGGTGCAGCATGGAACCGCGATGCTTACTCGATAGCGAACTCTCCGCCCTGAATATCGGGAAAGGCGTTGTTAGCATCGCGGTCCACATCCGATCGAGCGACCTGTCAACTCACCGAGAGCACACGAAGAAGCGATGTCTTGCCAGCATTCTGCAATCCGACCATAGTCACGTCCATCTCGGTTGCCCTGCGTCGGATTAGCGCCGGCCTGAGCTGTCGCCGCGCTGCTCGTCGCTGGCGGCTTGCGCCCGGCAATGCCCCGCAATCCGGAGCGGGGAATCTTCAGAGATGGAGCACGAGCTTACCAAAAGGTCCGCAACAGCCAGTCATACACTCGCCTGAATAACCCGGCCATGGTCGTCAAGGTGAGGGCCACACTGTCACTATGGATGAATTGAGGATGTGGGAGGATGCCGAGTCGAAACCCAGGTGAGGGTTACCGGCAACAGAAGTAGCGTAGGAATTGGGTGGCAGATGTAGAGGTTACGATGACAGGTGATGACAGACCAAGACCAAGCTGGTAAGTTTAAGTATTTTGCGCTCAGACTCCTAGGCGGCGCAAAACCCAGGTAGGAATAAATGTCTCGTATGACCGAGGTCAGGCCTCTGTAGTTTCGTGGACAGACCGGAGCCAGATTGAGTTCCTTTTGTGATCGGTGTGAAGCAGATGCGAAACAGCGCGGACAAGCGAACGATCAGGTCCACCAAGCAAAGATGCCACCAGGGAACACAAATCTAGGTTGCCGTTGTGCAAGTTGAGTTGTGGTCCGTGCTTCGTGGTGAGGACGGTGACGATGTTGAACGAGAGCGGCTAGAATCAGGGTTTCATTCGTTTGCACGGCTCGGGTGGGGCGCAGCCAGATGACGAGGGTAGATGGGAGATTTCGATGGTGCGAAACGATCTCTTGTGACCATGGGCGAAGGCGGCTGTTTCGATTGTTCTGGGTTGCAGTCACTCTCGGTGCTGAGGCCTTGGGGCTCGGCGGCGGCGGCGGCAGCGGTAAGGGTAGCGCGGGGATGAGCGAGACGGCACACGACAGGGGGATGGCGTCAACGGCACCTCGGGAGTCGTCAAGATATTGGTACTTGACAGGTAGTGGCAGAGCGACGTACTCTGAAGGTCGACGTGTTTGCATGAAACAATAAGGCGGACCTTGGGAAGAGAGCAGGAATAGAAGGGCAAAGGCTCACGGTGCCAGGAACTGCAAGGAGTGCTGCGGGAAGTTGCCGCTGTGGACGTGCTGGGCTGCAGGGACGTGGAGGCTTCTAGGCGGTGGCCAAAGCTATTTGGGATGGGACGTTGAAGAACGACGGCGGATGTTGTCTCTAGCTTTCCCTGCCAGCCCTGAAGGTGATTATCGGTCGAAGAATTAGGTATGGCCGACGAGGAATTGTCGCTCTTCCGGACCGCTGAGCCAGGCTGCTGTTATATCTCAACCCTCGGTGCGGCGGATGCCTGCTACTTATCTGGAGTCTGGACGAAGCGCACAGCCTTTTGGTACATAATTTTATTAGGGATTCTCGGGATAGCTTTTAGCATAGGGCGAGGGAAATGCTTAAGGTCACCACCAACAGCGCGGGGTCGCAGGCCGAAGCGATTGGGTGGTCAGTCCTCAGGTTTCCCCACGCCGAGAAGGCCAATGGCGGTGGCAGACCGCAACAGCACACACTGCAGTACCTTACTTTGAAAGGGAGCAGGCCTGTCTATACTACAGATGGATGATATGCTCTGCGAGATAGAATCATGGATACGAATAGGTACCTAGGTATCCATGAAACCACCTGCACCTTTCATGGATGCAAATGCCCTTGCTGCCCAGGCAGCCAGATCGGACAGGGCTACGCAATGTCATCCTGGGGTGCATGCCCCTTGCCTATCCTGGTGGAACTTCCCAATTCTCCGCAATCTTTCGCAGAGTTAGGGAAGGCACAGGGCGGGGGACATACAGGTTGGGCTTCGACTTTTGGCCATCCAAAATGCATGTTGTCTTTTCGGAGCAGCTCGAATCCAGCTGGTTGGCGGTTCCAGTCCAGCGGCCGCTGTTTGGGGCTGGAATGATTTGGTTCTTGATTTCAGTAGCGATTCTACTGGACAAGAATTGAGCAGGGCCAAAACCCGCACAGGGCTGCAGCACCCGGCCGAGCTGGCCGGCTTCGGGGTAGCCCTTCTACCACAAAGCGGAGCCCCACGGACCAAGGAGTTCGGAGCAGTGTAACTACCGCAGAAACCCAAGATGCCCACCCGGCCGGTTGGCGACCTCGAGGCCCAGCGAGATAAAAACATGAGCTTTGGCTAAAGAATACAGACACCCAAAGAAGTGCTACGGTAGCCCTCCTGCAATGCACGAAGCTGAGACACAGCTGGTCTGTGACTCCGCGGGCCCAGGCTTACCTAGCACCAGCGTCTCCACTGTAAGGTACGCTGGCCGGCAGGTCGGCCGAACCCCAACTCGTACGAGAACGATGCTAACATTAAGCCGCACAATGCGGATGCTTTGAGAGTCTTCACGGGGAACATGGGTCTCCAATGTCTAGACCGCCGTCAGCCAAATTCAGCCTCCTCATCAATTTATCCAAGACTTCACAAAGTTTCTGGGTCAACGTTAATCCAGTTTCAGCGCCTTCGTGATACGCCGTCTTGCAATGTGTGAACGGGAACGATCAGCCCTCGGTGTTGAATGCTCGATGCACTATGAGGTCAGATCTTTTGAGAAAGTAAGAGGCCCATACTATCCCGTCATGATGGGACGGTCGCTTGAGCATAAGACTGCAAAGCAATTTCTCACCCGACCAGCACTGTGCCCATGTATCACACCAGCTCGGATGAGTGTCATTTCGAGAACCCCAAACGATTGTGTTTTGGGGTAACGATACGGATATGGAATCATTCAAGTTGGAGTGCAGATACGGATACGGAGGTACGCACGATGCCGATCAGTAGCCTTGGCGTTAGTGTTACACTGTATTTGTACTAGGTACCGATAAGCGATAAGGAGGTGGGAAGTCGGGGAGAAAAGAAAAAAAAGTGCATCAACGCAAACACTCACGCCGCCCAGCATACACTTCAAAGGTCAATTCCAATACAACAATACCAGAACTGTCACTACTCCAGAATCACCGACTTGCGGCCAGTACAGTTACCCTAATGAGCGAATAAGGACTCTGCCATCGGACCAGAGCCGGGGTTGGCGCCAGACCGCGGGTCATCCTGATCGCGAAGCTCAGCAAACTGCTAGTGACTTTGCTTCTGATACAAAGCAGTGGAAATGGCACCCGAACGCACTGATACCTCGTGGGACCACGAATACCACACAATCCGCCGCGAGAAACTGTTTAGAAATCCTCCAACCGACCGGACCGCCTATCCTGCTCTACAGTTGGCCGTTGACCCGCATATCGAATCCTTCAATGCCCTCTTCCGGAGCGATGGGAAGCCCAGCCTCCTCGACCACGCCCTCGCCGAGATCGGGACCAAGACGTTTCTTGACGGAGATGAGAGGGCAGCACCCGCGGGCAAAAACCGGCTGACAATCCGATACAAGAGTGTCACGCTTCAGAAATCCCAGGTTCCGCCGTCAAACAAGTTTGCCAAACGGCGCGAGATCTTCCCGGCTGAGTGCAGGGAACGGCACGTGTCGTATCGGGGCAAACTCACGGCAGTTCTTGAATACCGTATCAACAATGGCGAGCCGCAAGAGTTTGTGCGAGAGCTTGGGCAGATGCCCATCATGGTTAAGGTATGTCGAATGCGATCACACCTACCAACGGACGTCCAGCCTCTCTGACCTCCCTCTTCAAGTCCAACAAATGCCACCTAGAGAACAATCCCCCAGCTCTCCTTGTACAGCGAAAGGAAGAGTCAGAGGAACTGGGTGGATACTTTATTGTCAATGGCATCGAAAAAATCATACGTCTCTTGCTCGTCAATCGAAGGAACTTTCCGTTGGCTATTACGCGCCCGAGTTTCACAAACCGAGGCCCCTCATATACACCGCACGGCATCATAGTACGGTCTGTTCGGCCGGATGAGACCTCACAGACCAATGTGCTTCATTATTTGAGCGACGGGAATGTCACATTCCGGTTCTCCTGGAGGAAGAACGAGTATCTAGTGCCCGTCATGATGATTCTCAAAGCCCTTGTTGAGACCAACGACCGGGAAATCTTTGAGGGCTTGGTCGGCCCGCCCAATTCGAAAGGAATTGAGAACACGTTTCTGACAGACCGCGTGGAACTGCTTCTCCGGACCTACAAAACATACGGCCTTTACACCAAGGCACAAACCCGAGCCTACCTCGGAGAGAAATTTCGGGTCGTGCTCGGCGTACCCGATACCATGTCAGACTACGAAGTTGGTACGGAATTTCTTCGCAAGATTGTGCTTGTCCACATTGGTTGCGTCAATGTCACCGAGGAGCAGGATCTGGACAAGTTCAAGATGCTACTCTTCATGTGTCGGAAGCTCTACGCACTTGTGGCCGGGGACTGCGCCGTCGACAATCCCGACGCTGTGCAAAACCAAGAAATTCTCCTGGGCGGCTTCTTGTACGGTCAGATCTTAAAAGAGCGGCTCGAAGAGTTGCTATCCGTTTCGCTCAGAGCTGCGTTGCGCGATTACCTCAGGAGGAATCCCACCGTGTCATTCACATCTGCGGCATTTGCAAAGGACTTCCCCATTGCCATCTTCCGGCGGACGAATGAGAACATTGGTAACGCACTGGAGTATTTCCTGTCGACGGGCAATCTTCAGAGTCCCTCGGGCCTCGACCTGCAGCAAACCTCGGGCTTCACGGTTGTAGCAGAGAAGCTCAACTTCTTGCGCTTCATCAGCCATTTCCGCATGGTTCACCGTGGCAGCTTCTTTGCGCAGTTAAAAACGACAACGGTGAGAAAGCTGCTTCCAGAGTCCTGGGGGTTTCTCTGCCCTGTGCACACTCCCGATGGCTCCCCGTGCGGTTTGTTGAACCACTTGGCCCACAAGTGCAAGATTATGACGGATTCAGTCGACACCTCGGCCGTTCCGGGCATTGCCATGGAGCTGGGAGTGAACGACTACTCCTCGGCGGCCACCAGCGAGAGCGTCGTAGTGATGCTCGATGGAAAGATCATTGGCTGGTGTACTCCTAAGAACTCCAAGACGGTTGCCGATACGCTCCGGCACTGGAAGGCAGAAGGGGGCCATGGGATTCCTCTACACCTGGAGATCGGCTACGTACCTCCATCCAAGGGCGGGTCTTACCCGGGTATTTATATGGCTTCGCAGCCGTCTAGGATGGTCCGCCCTGTCAAGTATCTCCCCCTGGGGAAAGAAGACTTTGTTGGTCCGCACGAGCAGCCCTACATGTCGATCGCCTGTACGGAGAGCGAGGTGATTCCGGGCGACTCGACCCACGTCGAATTTGACCCTACCAACATCCTTTCTATTTTGGCTAACATGACTCCCTTTTCCGACTTCAATCAGTCTCCCCGCAACATGTATCAGTGCCAGATGGGTAAGCAAACCATGGGTACGCCTGGAACCGCCCTGCGGTATCGGACAGACAACAAGATGTACCGCCTCCAGACGGGTCAGACGCCGATAGTGCGCGCCCCGCTGCATAACACGTATGGATTCGATAACTTTCCCAATGGCACGAACGCGGTGGTTGCCGTGATTTCGTACACGGGCTACGACATGGATGATGCTATGATCATCAACAAGTCAGCTCATGAGCGAGGTTTTGGCCACGGGACGATTTACAAAACCAAGAAGGTCAGCCTCAAAGACGACTCTAGGACGCGCGGCTCCAAATCCATCACCAAGATGTTTGGGTTTGCTCCCGGCAGCGCAATCCGGGCGTCGGACCGGGAAATGCTTGACGCCGATGGCCTACCTTATGTGGGCCGACTGGTCAGAGAGGGCGACATCCTCTGCGCGTGGCATACAGTCTCGGCCGACTATAGTGGTCAGCTGATTAACCGGGACGGGATCACTCACTGGGAGAGATACAAGGATTCGGAAGACGCGTTCATTGAAGAAGTGCGTGTGATTGGCAGCGACACGGGTAACGAACCTCTTCAGACCATCTCCATAAAGCTTCGCATTCCCAGGTCACCCGTCATTGGCGACAAATTTTCGTCGCGTCATGGTCAGAAGGGCGTCTGCTCCCAAAAATGGCCGGCGGTGGACATGCCCTTCTCCGAGTCGGGTATCCAGCCCGATGTCATCATTAACCCCCACGCGTTCCCATCCCGAATGACAATCGGCATGTTCGTCGAGTCCCTGGCGGGCAAGGCCGGTGCGCTGCACGGACTGGCCCAGGATTCGACGCCGTTCAAGTTTGACGAGGAGAACACGGCGGCGGATTACTTTGGACACCAGCTGATGAAGGCTGGCTACAACTATCACGGCAACGAGCCGCTGTATTCTGGAATTACGGGCGAAGAGTTTCAGGCTGACATCTACATCGGCGTAGTCTACTACCAGAGACTGAGGCACATGGTCAACGACAAGTACCAGGTTCGTACCACAGGCCCGGTGGTTCCGACGACTGGCCAGCCGATCAAGGGCCGCAAGAAGGGCGGTGGTATCCGTGTGGGCGAAATGGAGCGCGACGCGCTGCTGGCGCACGGAACAGCCTTCCTGCTCCAGGACCGGCTACTGAATTGTTCGGATTATTCCAAGTCGTGGATATGCCGGGACTGCGGCTCTTTTCTGGCCGTGCAGCCAACTGTATCGCCGTTCATCGGGAAACGGAAGCAGGTCGGCGCGGTGCGTTGCCGCAATTGTGCCCAGCGCTTGGATCAAATAGAGGACCTGGATCTCATGAAGCTGGACGGCGAAATATGGGAGGATGGTCAGGGTGTACAGTGGATAGGCGGCGAGAACACAACCATGGTGGTTGTGCCTGGAGCTCTGAAGTTCCTCGATGTCGAACTGGCGGCGATGGGTGTAAAGTTGAAATACAGAGTTGACACCAAGGACGCGATCCGGAGAGGACCCCTGAGGCCAACGGCGCCGAAAGCACTGCCGAGCGGGACGGTGGCGGCCTGAGGGACTGGGATGATGAGTTGTCGGAAGGTAAATAGCTTGTTGAAAATCTAGAGGTTTTTCCAAGCCTCAGCTCGCATACTTTGCCCAACAACGGTGAAGCACGGGGTAATCAACGACAGGTCGCTGCAATGAACCAAACCTTACATAAAAGCTAATCTCCCTACGGCCAAGGATGGAACACGGTGACCCATCCGGGATGCAATCACCCGTCGTATTAGACCTTGGCGGCCTTCATATCGGCATGTTTGCTACAAGCCCTAGCGCAGTATTGAGCGAGAATGCCGCTGTTACCTAGGATGTGTTGCGAGCGGCGAACAGCGTCCGGCGTTCCGGCTGCCTGCAAGTCACACACCACCCTGGCTTCCCCTGTTTCCCCGACGCTTCTAAACTTGGAAGGCGTGATCCGGCCACAAGCGTTAGGCTCGTCTGCCTGCCCCGTCCCACCCACAGCAGAGGTCCACGGTATGCGGGCTACTCCTTCTCTCGGATGGGGCTCTGACTGATGTTGAGCGCCAAACCATGCAGAACCTGGAAAGAAGGCTTCACAGTGGATTCCGCGTAGGCCTAGCCTATTTTCAGTATACCCTCTAAGGTAAGGGATCCGTGGTATTATGCCCATGCCTTAGTAGGTAGCCCCTGTTTGAACCGGTCCTTCTCATCGACTCCCATAACTCTTCACACTTTTCAGTATCGAATATACCGCCGGGCCCAGCCTGCTCGCCTTTGCTATCGTTACGGCTGTCGGGTGCAGTACTATCCCCCATCTTCGTTAATCCTAGCCCCGCCCATCATCGTTCGGAGGTTGAGAGACGAGCTCTGGAGGTCCGATCCCCGACCACAATGGGCCGACCCCGGCTGTCTCTCGTCGTCCCTCTTCTTTGCCTTGTGCAACACCTGGCCCTCGGCCAGTTCGCAGGTTACAACTACGGACCCGACGCCACTATCCGCATCAGACGCCAGATTTCACAACCTCGGAGGGAGGTGGTGAGGGAGAATAGCGACGTCCGCGTACGTCTGGAGATACGGCAGCTCGAGCAGGACAGCGATGTGTGGACGCTCTACATCCTGGGGCTTAGCATGATGCAGTATGCCGACATGTCGCTGGATACATCGTGGTTTGGCATCTCAGGTCTGTGTTACGCCTCCCGTCTACACGGTTGTAGCTCTTTTCTGACATCCTCGCCTTAGGGATTCACGGTATGCCTCACAAATCATGGGGTGGCGTGGGCCCAACGCCTGGCAACGAGAACACGGGGTACTGCACCCATTTTTCGATTCTGTTTCCGACGTGGCATCGCCCCTATCTGGTGTTGTACGAGGTATGACTGCTCCGAGTCCTCGCGATCCGTTGCGCTTGCCCTATGCGGCTGACCTGTAACTACTACAGCAAATCCTGCAAGGTCTGATCCAATTCATTGCGTCGCTATGGCCGGATGGGGAGAGGCAGCGTTTCCAGGAGGCGGCTCTTAGATTCCGAATCCCTTACTGGGACTGGGCAGCCGATCCGCCCTCCGGACAGAGTGTCCTCCCTCAGAGTGTCGCCGGCAGTCCGTTTGTTGATGTCGACGGACCAAACGGGCGCCAGAGGATCGCAAATCCATTGTTCAGTTTCAGCTTTAACCCTCTTAGTGCCACTGGATTCACCCAGCCTCCGGTCGGTAGCATGCTTCGCAACAAAGTTTGATTCATCTAACTTGTGACTGTAGTGGAATCAATGGCCTACGACCCTCAGAGCCCCGACTAACCGGGGCCCAAATGCTCAGTCCGACAACGCCTTGGTGGCAAGTGATTTAGATCGGAATCGGGTTTCACAGATGCAACGGCTATACAACCTATTCTCTTACTATAACGACTATATTTACCTCGCCAACGAAGAGTGGACTCCACAACTCTCCAATGGGTCGCTCGAGTCTCTCGAGTCGCTGCACGACACAATCCACCTCCTCACCGGAGGCCAAAATGCGCGTATGGGCCACATGTCCTACCCGCCCTACGCTGCTTTTGACCCCATATTCTGGCTACATCACTGCATGGTGGACCGAATCTTTGCCCTCTGGCAGACGCTCCATCCTGAAACATGGATTACGCCGCACCGGGCGCTCCAGAGTACACACACAACCAGCAGAGGCGAGATTCAAGATTCCCAAACAGCGCTCACACCTTTCTACTCGAGCGATAACGGCACGTTCTGGACCTCTGACGGGGTCCGTGACCACACACGATTCGGATATACCTACCCCGAGCTCCTGAGCGAGTCAGCGTCCAGAACCGAGGAGAGGCAGGCTGCTGTTCGGCGGGCAGTTAACCGGCTATACGGGAGGCAGAGTCCGGCGGTCCTCTTTCTTAGCAGCACCAACCTTGCGTCCCAGCGGGCCAGAAGCGGCAGATTGGGAGGTGATGCCACCAGTTTGGAGATGGCCAGCCTCTCTCGTACAACCAACGAGAGAATCTTCCATGGGAGCAACCGCTACCACGAGTGGACGGCCAACATCCGCGTCGAGAAACAGGCCTGCGACGGACCTTTCTCCATCTTGATCTTCCTAGGCTGCCCGCCCGACGATCCGCTCGATTGGATGTCGTCCCCGAGCCACATCGGCACCATGGGCGTGTGGACGGCCGGAAAGCAAGACCACGGTGAAAACGGGCAGATGGCGATGGACGGCCTGTACGTCTCGGGCACGGTGCCCCTGACCGCTGCGCTGGTCCAAAAGATTGCTGCCGGTGAGCTGGCGAGTTTGGAACCCAATGAGGTGGAATTCTACCTGAAAATGAAGCTGGAGAAGAGGGTCCTCGGGCCCGGCGGGCGAGTGTGGGATGCCGACAAGGTGAAGGGGCTGAAAATACAGATTGTTAGCTCACTGGTCAAGGCGCCGTCCCGCGAGGAGGAGCTACCCGTGAGAGCGAGCACAATTGTGCATTTTGATTTGTGATAATAGGGCGATCCCTCCGCGAGCTGCGAAGGTCGTCCAAGCGGTTTGCTTTAGTGAAAACGGGGGTGATATGGACTTTGATTAGCCTAACAATAGACCTTACCCGCAACTGGATGTCACACCTCATTCATGGACCGTTGTCCAGCATGCTGGCTGTTGGTGGGGTCGGATCAGATTGTTGGCACAGGTGCATCACGGCAAATATGCCTAGGAGTAAATGTGGATGTAGATAGATATGCCACATTGTCGCCTGCCTACTACGTAGTAGTAGGGAAGGGTTGGTAGTCACTGCGTTTCATTGATGTTAGCAGCCCTTTTACACCAAGCAAGCCTAGTTTCTTAGATACACACTGGACGATAGGAATCGTACTAGGAGCGGGAGACCGAATGGTACGTATCCTCATAGGTAGGTTAAAAGACACAAGCGAATCCACGTTTACTTTGAGAATGATCCGCTATCTCCTCAACCACCCGGGTGGAGCAGCAAAGCCAGGAATTGTATGTATAGTGAAGTCTAACCAAAGCCGCTATGAACCAGACCCAGACCAATCAGCCCCGCTAGCATGAGAGATTATACCCATATCTGTATCCAAGATATCAAGCCCAGACGCCTGCCTGTAATTGTATAGAAGACAATAAAGGAAATAAGATAGTTACGTTCGCCGAAACAAAAATGCAATGCAATCCATAGTGATGTCAGTCCAAGATATGTGATCCCTCATCCCAGGCCCTTCAATATGGTAGAATGTACCATCTGCCCACACTCACTCCGGGGGGAGCAGTTCCTTGGGTAGCACCCCTCTATTCGAGGTCCGGCTCGAGTTGCTGCCAATGACGGTTTGGCTATCGCCATCAACGGCCGGGTCGTACTCGAAGTCACGACTGGGGCGCTCCGTCGCGCTGTCTCTCCTCGCCATGCGCACGTGGGAACCGCTGCCCGGAGTCTTTGCCGCGTCCTCGTCCGCGTCCTCGTCCGCGTCCTCATCGCTCTCGTCAGCCTCCGACGATGAGAGCTCTTCATAGACCACGGCCTCATTCGTGCCCGCGCCGGCTTCCCCATCAACCTGTGCCTCCTGCTTCTTGATGTAGGAATCGATGATGTAGTACTGCATGGCGTTCATGATGAGAGGGAACAGCATCATGACGAAGACAATCTGCAGCTTCTCGTTGCCCTCGGTCCAGCCCAGCGCCCAGTCGCCCACGTGAGGCAGCCATGGTAGCATCATGAATATGATTAGCACGCAGAACTTCATGCCCATCAGCCCGCAAAAGTAGATGACGCTCTGCTTGACCCACCACCACGCATTCGGCGGGTTGCCATAATGGCCGCTCTGGACCGACTCCGGCGGCTGGCCGAGGGGTGTGAAGGTTACGAGGCGGGTGATGACCCGGATAATCACAATCAAGATCGGGATGCCGATGGTCGTCTACGGGGGAAAACCCAAAACGTCAGCAACATAACCCAATCAGAGACAAAACCAGAGTCAAGAAGAATAAGAAGGGGAACTCACATCAATAGCCAAATTCAACAAATAAAACGAGCACGGATTCGGTACATACTCCCCCCCGCCACCGCCAGAATCCGCATGCTCCCCGCCATCCGCCCTACCAACAAGCAAGCCCATAACCCCGCCAACCGCGAACCGAACCGCCCGCCTAACCACCGCAGCACCAGCCTCACCACCACCACCGACAACGACAGCAGGCTTTATGGAAAACCGCCCGCTGGTCAGGAGGGACATGAAGACGTTTGCGGCGTGCACGAGGACGCTGCCGACGACCTGCTTGGAGACGTCAAAGGACCAGACGCGGAGGGGCCGCTGGGGCCGCTCGCGCCAGCGCTTGTAGACGAGCGAGAGCAGCGCGAGCGCGCCGAGCCCGAGCTGCACCAGGATCGCAAAGGATCCCAGCAGCCGGCACTCGGTCGGGTTGTTGTCCTGCGAGCCCATCGGGCCGTGTTCCGGGCCTAGGGAACCTGGGGGCGGAGGGGGAGGAGGTGGTGGTGGTGGCGTCATGGTTACGGATACTACTACGGGGAGGGTAGAGGTGAGTGAGGTGGGGGTCGGGGTGGTAAAGGTGAGTTCTGCTGCTGTTGTGGCAGCTTCTTTGGCTGCCGCCGCCGCCGCTGCCGGGTCGGGGGCCGGGTGGTCAACGCCGACTCGGAAGGGTGGGTGGTCGCGCAAGTAGGGCAGACTCGTTCCTGCTACCGCTGCGATGGACTGGGGGGCGATGACATCGGGGGCTCGGGCGAATCCGGGGGCGAATGGCGACGGGAGATTGGCGGGCGGGTGTAACATTTACAAGCTGTGGATGCTCGAGGTTTGTGGCATCGGGACCGATGAATCAAACAGTGTATCGCTTCAACCCGTGCGTGGATTCTGATCGACACAGGTGAAAAGGGATAGGGTCTGGTGAATCAGGTACTGCCACTTAGTTTCAAGGTCTCGCTTGGATGTACAATACATACAAGCGTTGATAGGCAGATTCTCGGTGGTATCAGTGCCCTTGGGTGATGTTGTTCAACGTGTGTCAAGGAGAGGAGAAGAAGGGAAGAAGAAGTGAAACAGAGGAAAACGGTCTGAGGTTGCAGTGAGTGTGGTGCCTGGAACAGGCTGGAGGAAGTGGGCGGCGCAACGAGAAGCAATGCACGAGGTCATAGCAGCCGACACCTTTGAGCCATTGCCATTGGCCGCCCACTCAACGGTTGGCCTTGGCCCTTTAAGCGCTATAACCTTAACGTTACACACTAAGTATAGGTAAGGTATGTACTGTACTGTACTCCGTAACTATCCACTAATGGAGGCCCCACAGCGGGCTCCCAAGCCTCCGCTAGACGTTATACCTAGAGGGCAATTGGAGCGTGCTGCTAGCTAATGACTGCCGGCAATGAGATATCCCATAATTTTAGGTTCTGGAAAAGGGGCGAAAACAACGGATGTGGGGAGTAGTATGAACCTGTTGCATAGGGGCTATGTGCTATCTCCAAGTAACTGGCGTGTCTTCCCTTCTACTCCAAGGCGAAGGGAAGTGTTTGGCAGGACGTCGCTCAATCAGACGAACGTTTTTCAGCCTCAAGTTGGGCTCAATCGACACCTTAACGACCAACCAGTCACAGAAAGCCATCATGTCACAAACCGGAATTGCTTGATTCTCATTTTGTGCCATCACGTTTCAGTTCCCGTGATGGCTAACTCCGCGCCTTTTGTTCAATCTAGAGATCACGAATGGCAGCCCCGAGAGAGAAAGCGTGGCAGTTTAGAAAAAGCGCCGGGCCGTCACGCTCACACCTCTTTCCAATGACTACTGGGCCCTCCGATCATAAAACCCATCCCTCGCAGTCCCAAGGCATGGCTGAAGGATACTGTACCAAATAAAGAACCTCTAACCATATCAAACCAATTCTGCTAGTGTCGTAAAATAAAGGGGCAGGTCCAGCCAGAGCTGATCCACTTGGTTCTGCGCGTGGACACCGTCATTGGTACAATCAAGTCGTTGCGAGTGATAAGGTAGTAGCAATGATGTAGTGTTAGGCGCACTCGGGCACCGTGGGAAGTAGCTTCCGCACAAAGTGAGGCATTCTTCGTGCGTGCGTGGCGATATCCGGCCTGCCCCTTTTGAGGATCGATTTCGGCGCGTTGGGCGCCGAAGCCGCCTTTGTCTTTGAGGAGGTGGATGTCGAAGAAGACGGGCCTCCAGACGTTTTGGTTTGACTCTGAAGGCTGTCTGCAGGCCCGTCTAACTGTCAATCGATGCCGTGTTGCTTCTTGAGACGTTCTAAATTCTCCTTGCGGGCATCCAAGTCCTCTTTTGTGCGAATCATCTTCTCTGGCTGGTGGTAGAGCACTGTACGAAACCCAGTCAGATACAGAAACGCCGGCTGGCAGAGTTGGGAGAGGCAACATACCGACAAGATACCGATTCTGGAAATTGTAACCGTTCAGCTTGTCGCACGCCTGCTTTGCATCCATTACGTCCTCATAGACGACGAAGGCGGTGCCTTTTGTGTTGCTCGCAATGCCTTGTCGAACTTGACTGTAGAGTGAGTGAGCAAGGGGTGTCAGCGTGGAAGAAGAGGGCCTGACATACCGGATTGGCCCGTACTTTCCAAAGAGGTCAAACAGCTCCTCTGGAGTGACGTTGTAGCTGGATGAGGATCAGTATATAGACGAAGAAATGGTGAAGATCGATCTTAGACACACCTTAGATTCTTTACGAACAAAGCTCTGTTCGCGATTGCTGATGTTAGCCGAGAGTCCGGGATGCGGTGACGCGGGCCGGGAACGGCGGGAGACGGGAAGCCAGATGGCGTCTCGGTGGAGAAGCGCAAGAGGCAACGGCCGCAGAAAGCGATGCAAGCAAAACTTACCGATTTACCTCCGGGCCAAGTTTGTTGGCACGACTCATATCTCGATGTCGATTCTGAGATGGTTCGACACGATGGTTCGATAGGTTAATGTCGATGGGGGTGCACGGGTCACGGTGCAATGGGGGAGGAGTTGAGGCTCGAGGATGGACTGACGCGGGAGTGATGAGAAGACGAAGTTCGAAGGCGGAAGGCAGTCAGGTGGGGCTTCTGCGCTAGTCCCCCACGTGACAGGCATCTTATTGGGTAAATCTTGGCGGGCCACCGTGGGATGCGTCAGTGGAACACCACTCCATCTTTTGCGATAAGTCGATCGGATGGAACGAATTGACAAAGTGTGATCGGCCGACGAGCTGGCTATTGATCCGATCCGCTTCCCCTACCCAGGGGAATGCTGGAATGGTAGTTCCAGTATGGCCTTCATTTCTATCCTATGCAGCACAGGACTTTGATGGCAGTTGCGTGTTTGTGACTATGTACAGTACAGTACAATACCTTTTCCAACCGCTACCATGGGTCAGGTTGGCCGCGTGAGGCCGGATCTCGGGAGCGAAGAGGACGGGATGATGGGCGATTGGACCGTTTGGGGTCCTGTAGGTTCCTCTCTGAAAGCTCCTTACCTACGGTACCTACGTTACTCATAGCAGCGGCCGTGCCATCCCAACTTGGCTGCAGCTCTGGTTACCCGTTCCTAGTGTATCCCCGAGCTCTCTTAGTCTGATATGGAAGACAAGCGGCCTGACGAAACACACTGGACGCTGCACTTTGGGCTTTCCATTGATTCCGCGCTGCGGCGCTACGTCGCTTCGCATTTGCGGGTCCATCCTCACTGATGCCCTGCTCCATGGCACGGTGGAGTGAAGCTGGGGCCAGCTGCACGGGGGTTTCCAGCAAGTGGCAGTCTCCAAATTCTCGGCTTGTGGCACTTTACGCGACCCTCCCGTCGTCGGGCAGCTCGTTACCAGACACTCTGCACTAACTCGACCCCTGGGCTTGGGAATCGGGCAACCTCATCTCCAAGACTCGCAGTCTACCACAACTTCTCTCGCGCTTCATTTCATTCGACTCCAGCCTTCCCGCCCGCCGTCCTCAACTTTGGCTCTGGGATAGACCGGCCCATACTGCCATACAACACGTCTCGGCAACATAAAAGTATCCGCCATGCCATCAATAGCCCAGGAATCACAGACCGTGCCGCCGGGCAAGAAGCGAAGGCGCGATGATAACAATAGCAGTCATCACCATCAGCTCCAGCTGTATGCCAGCCTCGTCACGAAGACCGCAATTCCAGGCACTAATCACCATCCCATTCCCAGCTCGCACAGCGGTATATTTGTCGACAGGAGCCCTGACCACGACGGGCTGTTCCCGCATCAATACCACACATCGCCGCTTGCAGGCCGAAAGATAATTCCGCTCCCAGCGGCTAAGCGCCGACGCACATCGGTCGAAAGGGAGACAGCGGAGGGGGAACCAATGCAGCGGTCGCCGTTAAGTTCTCCGTCCCATAAACAACAACAGCAACAACAGCATTCCAAAACCACTCCTCGGCGAAGCACTACGGCCCTTATGAGCCGTTGCCACATCTGCTTCCGCAAGCCAACCAAGAAATCGGACCTTGACTCGTTCGCCGACTGCCAAGGCTGCGGTCAGCGCACGTGCTACGTCTGCATGCGCGAGTGTCTCGGGTGGGGGGCGCCGCCGCCCAACCACCTGCGGACTGCTGACGATCAGCTATCCATGACTGCGGCGGGGACGCTTCTCGGGACGGAGGAGACTTCTTTTACCATGCTTGACGCCGACGCCGTTGTTATCGCTGGGGAGGACGGAGGTGGTGATGGTGCCATTGAAGAAAGAGGAGGAAGTAGAGGAGATGAGGGCTGGGCCAGAGGGGGGGGACATCGCCAGATGGTTTGTAGCCGGTGCTGTGTCGAGCGTGGCCAGGACGGGGATGTCGTGTGTCTGGGGTGCCTGCCGTTCGTGGAGGGTTGAGATATTTCCCGCTCTAGCTGAGCTTTAAGATTTGATGATGAGGGCCCAGGTGGTCACTGCGCAAGCGCGTCTCTGAGTGGGCCAGTTTGTTTGAGGTGGATGCAAAGGATGGGAAGGATCAGTCCCGTGGCCCGCCGGCTCTACGCTGGGATCTATTCGGCGAGGTATCGGACAACGCCCACCACCACATCTCGGTGCCCTAGCGACCCTCCCCGGATCAGGAAGGTGGAAAGGAAAGGGATAGGATTGGAGAAGAGACGTCTGGCCCTTGGAGTCCGCAACGCTTATACCGAGACTTCACGGGGCTCGCTTCTCGGACGCTTTGGCGGGGGTGGGGGAGGAAACCGACCAGTTCAGCGGTGGAGATGCTCCGGCTCGCGGAGGTCACTATCAGGGGTCACGAGGCCAGGAGAGTCTGTATTCGTCGGAGCACAGTCTGGTCGCACCGCCTTACGGAGTTGATTGCGGCATTAGGGCCAGATAGCCGCATCGGGGTACGGAAGGCTATTACTCCTACAACGGCATCACCGATATCACTACATTTAGGTCACTTCTCGGGAATGGATCCCACACCAGAAGAACTTGGTCCCATAGCTATATCCCCTCACAATATAAATATTGAGGCCTCGATGCATTTCCATGGCCAAGAACATAGGGAGCAATTATGAAACATGTCCATTTCGCTAGTACCGTGACCGCGCTTGATGCCACCTTGGTCTTGGCCAACATATTCACAGACAGTGAGCTTCTATTCTTACATGCAGTACCCAACCCACAGTCAGACCCCGAGTCGTCATTCTAGTTGTATTGTGCGTATGCAGCAGTCGAGTTGAACTTGAGATTGCCCTTGATGACCTTGTCGACAGCGCTCAGGAAATCCTTCTCGGTAGCCACCTTCCTCCTGGCGCGGATGGCGAACATGCCCGCCTCGGTGCACACGCTGCGCAACTCGGCGCCAGTCGCGTTGGGGCACAGTCGAGAGATGAGCTCCCACCGGATGTCCCGCTCGACTGACATGCTCTTGGCGTGAATTCTGAGAATGTTGGCGCGGCCTTCGAGATCGGGAAGCGAAAACTCAATCTTCCGGTCGATGCGGCCTGGCCTCATAAGGGCGGGATCCAGCGTCGACGGCCTGTTGGTTGCGAACATGACCTTGATGTTGCCACGGGCGTCGAAACCGTCCAGCTGGGTGATGAGTTCCAGCATGGTTCTCTGCACCTCGTTGTCGCCTCCAGCCCCGTCATCAAAGCGGGCACCACCGATGGCGTCAATCTCGTCGAAAAAGATAATGCACGCCTTCTTCGTCCGCGCCATCTCAAAGAGCTCGCGAACCATCCTGGCACCCTCACCAACATACTTCTGAACGAGCTCGCTGCCGATGACGCGAATGAAGGTGGCGTCTGTCCGGTTGGCTACGGCACGGGCGCAGAGTGTCTTGCCAGTCCCGGGAGGCCCGTACAGAAGGGCGCCCTTCGGAGGGTCGATGCCCAAATTACCAAACCGCTCTGGTGATAGCAGCGGCATCTCGACGACCTCACGCAGCTTCTCCACCTGCTCCTTGCAACCGCCAACGTCGCCATATGTCACGTCGGGCTTCTCCTCCACTGTCATCATGGTCACGCTGGCGTCGATTTTGGGCGGCAACGGCAGGAGGATCTGGTACTTATTTCGGTCGACGCCAACGCGCATCCCCTCCTCAATATCGGTGGGACTGACACGCTCGCCAAGCTGGACCACGAACTTAGCGATCTGCTTGACGTTGATGACATATTTGCTCTTGGATTCGTCCTTTTCGTCGGGAATGATCTTGGTGCACCGCGCTACCTGCAGCGGCTGCTCTTCCTGCATTCGCTGACGATCGGCGGCGACATCCCAAAGGTGAGGAGGGGCAAGACCGGTGTCTGATTCCTGCAAAGATGCATCAGCGCGGACCTGTGTGCCGGTTCAGCGGCGCTACACACCTTTACGCCGATCTTCTCGTCTACGCTCTGTTGCTTCTCCTTTATTTGCTGCTCCAGCTTCTTGATGGCGGCTCCGTACGGCGCGGCGCCATATGTCTTGAGAACCTGAATATCCCTTCGCGACGTCAGCTCGAGCCTGGGCGGCGGTTCTTGGGGGCAACTAACTCATCTGAAAGGGGAGTGATCTTCTTCTCTTCTATTTCGTCGTCGGCAAAGTTTTTCCTGTACTTCTCCCAGTTTTGTCCAGTGGCGGAAGGCTGCACGTAGGTCAGTGAACTGGGGACAGCAGCGCGAGTATAGTCTATGAGAATGGTTTAGGCGCACCATGATGACGACTTGCGGCAGGGACAAATGTTGGTGGTTTAGAACGAAGTAACGTGCCGAAGAGTCGACAAGCGATAAATATTGCCGTTGTCAGGTCAGAAGATTTCCGTGGTTCGCCTGTGTTGTATGTTGCGACCTCTAGAGTCTAGGGATATCAAGTTGTTAAGTTGATAATGGTAGAAGGCGGTTAGGATGAATAAGAGGAAGCTGTTCCGTAATCCATGCTGCCTTGGGATCCAGAGCTCTAGCGAGGTCAGTGAAGGCGAAGCTAACCCAAAAGTGGCTAGAACCAACCATAAATTGCCCCTCCGCAGGCGCAAGTGCCCCCCACTGACAGACGGCTGGGAAGAACTCCAGCACCCGACAGAAAAACTTCGGACCCACCTTGACGGCAAGCGTAACTTCTGTATTGCGGTTGAAGTGGGAGCTGCCTACCAGGAAACAGAGCGAGATCAACACAACTTGTCGCAAAAAAAAACTAATACGACGCCCTTATTTTCCCTGATTTTCCCTAAACAGAACGAGAAGGAGCTTAGAAAATGGCGACGGCCACGCAGCCCAGCACTGCGAGTGCAAATGCGGCGTTCAGGGTACAACTCCTACCTCTGGCTGGTACACTCGGTCCGGTGAGCTCTGGCTGACCCCTCGTAATAGGACAAGGAGAAGCCGGTGGCCGTCAGGTCGGCAAACATCGTCGCCGCCCGAGGTACGTATGATTTTAGGAAAGCTGTTCAGCATCGATCATGGCGCTGATCTATCGCAGCTGTTGCCGACGCCATCAGGACATCGCTGGGGCCGCGGGGCATGGACAAGATGATTCGGAGCGGCAAGGGCGAGACCATAATCACCAACGACGGTAGCACAATGCTCAAGAGCATGTCGGTGATGCATCCCACAGCAAAAATGCTAGTACAGCTGTCAAACGCCCAGGATGTCGAGGCCGGCGACGGCACCACCTCCGTTGTGGTCATTTGCGGCAGTCTGCTCGGTGCTGCCGACCGGTTACTGTCCAAGGGCATTCACCCTTCAGTTATCTCCGAGTCATTCCAGAGGGCCGCCGCCGCCGCCGTACAGGTCCTACACGACATGTCACAACCGATCGCCCTCACAGATACTGCCGCCCTGCTGCAGGCAGCCAATACCTCCCTCTCCTCCAAGATCGTCTCCCAATACGCGAACCTACTTGGACCCATGGCCGTCAACGCCGTAACCAAGACGATAGATCTGAAGACAGCGGACAACGTCGACCTGAAAAACATCCGTATCGTGAAGAAGGTTGGCGGGACGATAGAGGATAGCGAGTTGGTGGACGGCTTGGTCTTGACACAGCCCGTCATCAAGAGTGCAGGTGGGCCCATAAGAATGGAGAAAGCCAAGATCGGCCTGATTCAGTTCCAACTGAGCCCGCCAAAGCCAGACGTATGCTTCACCTGCTCTCCCCTTAGATTGACCTTGCTAACCTTCAGTCTGACAGATGGAAAACACCATCTCCGTAAACGACTACAGACAAATGGACAAGATCGTCAAGGAAGAGCGCATGTACCTCCTCAACATGGTCAAAAAGATCAAGAAGGCTAAGTGCAACGTTCTCCTCATCCAAAAGTCGATCCTCCGCGACGCCGTCAACGACCTGTCACTGCACTTCCTCCAACGGCTAGGCATCCTCGCCGTCAAGGACATTGAGCGCGACGAGGTCGAGTTCATCTGCAAATCCACCGGCTGCAAGCCCATCGCCGACATTGACAGCTTCACCGAGGACAAGCTGGGCTCGGCCGACCTCGTCGAGGAGGTCCAGAGCTCGGGCAGCCGCATGGTCAAGGTGACGGGGACCAAGTCGGCGGGCAAGACTGTGTCAGTCGTGGTACGCGGCGCCAACAGCCTGATCCTGGACGAGGCGGAGCGGTCGCTGCACGACGCCCTGTGCGTGGTGCGCTGCCTGGTCAAGAAGAAGGCGCTTATTGCGGGCGGCGGCGCCCCCGAGATTGAGATTGCCGCCCAGCTCAGCAAGCAGGCGCGCGAGCTGACGGGCACCGAGGCCATCTGCTGGAAGGCCTTTGCCGACGCCATGGAGGTGGTGCCCACCACGCTGGCCGAGAACGCCGGGCTCAACAGCATCAAGGTGGTTACGGCGCTCCGCCACCGCCACGAGATGGGCGAGAAGAACGCCGGCGTCAGCATCAAGAGCGGCGGCGTCAACTCAAACATTGCAAAGGAGAACGTGCTCCAGCCGCTGCTCGTCAGCACGAGCGCCATTGAGCTCGCTGCGGAGACGGTCAAGATGATTCTGCGTATCGACGATATCGCGCTGAGCAGGTGAAAACACTGGGAGAGGGTGCAGGAGGAGTTGACATAGAGAATATAAGGCCTGGAAATACCAGAATTAGGCCAACCATACATGGCTTGGTCATTGAAATGAAGTGAAACACATCGTGGGAGGGAGCCGGTACTGTTGTCCATCTTGTCTAATCGAGGTAGACAAGAGTTGACCGAATTGTGGTTAGCTTGCTTGATACGTACTGGTATCGGCTGCCAGAGCTGACTTGATCAAGTTCCATTTCCCTTTCCCAGACTGGTGAGACCATGTCACAGAGGTACAGCGCTAGGCAAAGCAGGGGCCGCAAGTGTCAAGCACACACACCCGAGATATGTGAAAGGGCAGAAACAAGGAGGGAAAAGGACTACTCATTGGCAGTTCTTGCTATTGATCTACCCCCCGAATCAGAATCCCATCAATCGACCGCATGTAAAATTTGTACAAAATGTGAACAAGTCCTTGCAGAAGCCGCCCCTCGAATCCTATTAGCGTAGCCCTTTCCCCTACTACTGCACGTCCGTGGAGGTCAAGCAGGCAGTGGAGCCATTTCGGCAGCAACTAGATTCCACTCAAGCGGTCCCCCATATTATCTCAGCTGATGTATATCGGCCAAGCCAGACGGCAGTCCGCGCAAGCCCCGAAACTCAATAGTTCAGTTCCCCACCGCCACCGCCCGACACTTGGTCGAGATCCTCGTAGCTCTTAATAGTCCGCCCCTGCACTGCCTCACGGGGGCCCATGGCGGCACCGCCGGCTGCGCCGTCACCCCATCTATTCGTAGGGCCGCCACGGCCACGCCCACCCATCGCGGTATTCACACCGCCGCTTTCGGCGCCATGGCGCGGGTTGGAGCGGCGGTCATAGGGGCCGGGCCGGTTCTGGAATCGGCTGCCCCCTCCCATCGCGCCGCCCCGGCGAATCGGACCCGGCCCACGCTCGTCTCCGCCCGGTGCGTGCCAGCCTGGGGCTGCACTGAGAGGGTTGGCGCCCATCGCGTTCGGCGCGAACATGGCCATAGGGAAGCCGGGGAAATTGAGCATGTTGTTCATGGTATAGGTCTGGAGGTTGAAACCGCGTGGTGTTCCCGTTGGCTGTTGACCGTTGGAGGGCGGGAAGTGTCCGTTGGAATTCGCGTCGGTCCGAGACGGCGCGATATGCGCAGGATCAATAACATAGGCGTTGATCAACTCAAACTGCGGACATGGTTAGAGTGGCAAATCTTTGGTAAGGATCCGACGGGCGGTGTCTCACCTCTTCCTTGAGCTTGTCCAACCACTCTGTATGACGCTTCTCGACGTGCTTCCGCCAAAAGTGCTCTTCCTTGAATAGCTTGGTGCATTCTGGAACCTTGCAGCGCCATTTGTGCTCGTCTTCCTGCTTGACGTGCTTCGCAAGCTCTTCGTTTACAGCATCCTCGACGGGCTTTCCACCAAGTTTTCGAATGTCAACAGCCTCCGGGTGCAAAATCTGGTTAATCTTGTCCTCAAACGTCTTGACCCAATTGTAGGCCCTTTGGAGCTGCTGTTCGGTTTTGCTCGAGGCGCGGAACTTCCGCTCCCCTTCGGCCGCTTCTCCCTCTTCAAGATCCTCGGCATCCTTGCGCTTCTTGGAAGGAAACGGCTCGCCGTTGGCGCTAGCCCGTGCCACGGCTTTAGCAGTTGAGGAGAGCGTGCTCCTAGGTCGACGAAGATGACCACCAGGGCATTTGCGAGTTAGCTCATGGATAGAGTCGCTCTCAAACACGCAGAAAAAGCAAAAGTTGAAGACACGGCGCAGGTACTCGATGGTGAGATCCAGCCGCTTCTTCGTGAGCAACAGTTCAATGTCGTCGACCTCATCATCCACCATCCCTTCATCCTCTTCGTTGTCGTCCACAGCGCCCATAGTATCTTCCCCCTCCTCGCGCTCCTGATCCAGGGCCTCGTCCATGCCGGTAACCCGGTCCTTTTTTGACGTTTTGACTGGAGACACTGGGACTGCAGGCTGAAGTTTCCCATCGAGACGCAGCCGGTCAACATATTCTTCAATCTGGAGAGCAGCGTTGAATTCCGAACCGAAATCGCTCTCAAACTTGTTGACCAATTCGGTGGCGAGTTGGAGGTCCTTTCGGACGCGATCTGGAGCTGAAAAGAGGTCCCATAGTGCCTTCTTCCTTGGGTTCGCTGGCGGATTATGGACGCCAACGTGGCAAGTAAAATCGCCTCGCTGCTCATCCTTTACGGTTTTCCCGTTGATGGCATCAAGGGCCCTCTCTGCGGTCGAGCGGGGGGCGACAGGTTTGGACTCGCCATCCTCTTCATCCTTGGCATCATCATCTGCAGCAGTAGGGGCTTCAGGAGCGGGGTGCAGCATAATCCAGCCGATCCGGTGGTATCGTTTGCTGGGGTTAGGGTCGCTCAAAGATAGCCACTTGAAGCCACCCTCTCCCTCACCGAGGTGCTCCCTGCAGAAGGCCTCGAGATTCTGACGGCTAACAGAGGGCGCAATCGTCTTGATAAGCAGCGTGGGTTGGAAGAGACTTTCATCCCTGATCTCGTTGCTGTTGGCCGGGACCAAATCACCAACGCCAAGCACTTCATTTGCGGCGGTTGCTTCTCCCTCTTCCTTCTCAATCACGCCACCAGCCCCGTTGCTTTCGCTCTTCGGGATGCCTTCAAGAGAAAATTCGTCAAAAACGCCCGAAGCAAGGTCTTGTTCCCACCGAAGATATGCGCCGCGGCGTGATTCGTTCAATTGTTGCCGAAAGGCATCCCGAATCTCCGGAACGTAGCGCTCTCTAAACCACTGCTCATCTTTGTGCTGTTTGACGAAGGTCTGAGCCATCTTTGCCTGAAGGTCCTCTTTGTATGCGTCATAAGCGGCCTGAATCTTGGCCTTTTCCTTTTCACGGTCCTCTTGGGCCTCGCGCGGACCTCGGACGCGCTCCGGTTCGCGGCGTCGGCCGGTCCTTAGTCGCTCCTTCTCCTCCTTAATTCTCTCGTTCGCCCTCCACCATTCGCCGAAGTACGAAAAGCCGACCTGATACGGCAATTTGATCGGATCCGGGATCGGATTGGTCAATGGCTGGGGCGAAGGGCCATCCTGACCCGGCACGTAACGGTCGATGTTAGCAGGGGGGGATCCAATTCTGCGGGCGCGATCGTCCCGGTCCCGAGTACCGGCGTACTCATCGCGACCCCGACCCCGAGGCTCGTAGCGATCCACCGCGACAGGCGATCGCGACCGACGTCGGCTACGCTCTGCACCTAGAGGCGCGTAAGTGAATGAGATGGAAAAGGTGGCGTTTCAGGGCTGGTAATCAAAAAGGCAGAAGGGAGTCGGATCAAGGAAGTTTGAGACGCACCAGGGGATCTGGTCCGGTAAAAGCTATCTCCTCTTTCGTCTTTGATTCTTGGGTCGTCCCGACCGCCCCAACCGCGGTCCCCGGGCGAGCGTACCGAATCGCGGTAATGAAAAGAATCCATGGCAGTCAATGAGATGGGCTATTAATCTGGTCAGTTGAATGCTGCGCTACGCGGAGAGTCGAGGGAGCGGACAGGAAGTGAAGAGGAGGATGCAGTCGTGTCACCCAGCAGGGCGTTTTTGTCGGTGCGCTTTCGAAGAGTGTGTTTGGCGCTTGCTCTATGTTATAGGATCTTGGGCAGATTGTTTGGCATAGGGAATTGATTGCCACGGGCGACTACTGTTGGCCGACATGCTTGCGGTTAGAAAGTGTAATTCCCGCCCAAGTGATTTGAGATGCAGCAATGATAAGAGAAGCGAGCAGGTGATGATCAGCGGGAGAGGCAATTGGAAATTAAAAATCGGCGCATGAAGCCGCCAAAGCAGGAGAATCGGGCAGGGGCTGCGGGCAGAGGAGTCCGGTGATCGTGACGAGGAGGTATGGAGGCGGGAGAGGAAGAAGCTGACAGCTGAAGTCAAGAGGTGCTCAAAAGGTGAACGCCGTGCTAACTGTAGCTCCAAAAAGCGGAGCAGATAACCAAGGCGGGGGTAAAAGAAAGAGATGGGATTGAGCAAGAAGAGGCAGAAGAGAGGAAATGGGGCCAACGAACAATTACATGGAGTCGGTGATGGAGCAGTGATGGCTCGCCGACCAAAGGATGATGGTTGCGATAGGTGCGATGCTGGCGTGCAATCGCGACGACGTGGAGTTGTTGGGAGGTTGGCAACTGCCCGTCCCTACAGTCCCACTAGCAGCTGATCTGGGGTGACGGATCACGTGGGTCCCCGCAATTCTCCGGTTAAGGAAAAGCGGTGTGGACTCGGAAACTTGTGCCTTGCAGCTTCACAGTTCACCACTGTACGGTATTTTTAGTTGCCGCTAATGCCAGTGAGGGAAGACGGAAAACTCAAGGCGCAACACACGTTAGTAACGGCCGAAAACGGCGAAACGTGATGGGTTTGGATGCAAGTCGCCCAGAATCGAAGTTTGCAGTTAGTTATGTGTATTGTACAGTGCAGTGCATTTGAGAAGAACCAAAACCATATGAGGGATGGAAGTTCGGATATGTATGTAATTACGTACTTACCGTATCCGTAGTCGTATGATTCTTATCAGTGTTTAGCAGTGAGCACCTCAAAACGAAGGAACACGGGTACACAGTTATCCCCAGACTCGATGAACAACTTGTCGTAGGGCCCTGTAACAATGAAGAGGACTGTTTCGTAGTAAGATTCGATGAAAAGCTGCTATCAAATATTCTGATGAAAGCCTCGAAGCGGCAACTTGCACAGCCAAGCCAGGGACAGGGCGTGATGTCGTCATACCTCAGTCCACTTTGCCGTCCCTCGACCCGATACTTCTCAACGTAGCTTCAGCTTCAGCAAACTCCGAGAACAACCATTGCAACATTTGAGTGCTGAGATTCCATTAGGGCCATTTCACTCATCACCTCTTACAACTCGCCCAAAATGACGACTTACATACCCTCGCTCACCCTCCCCGACGCCGTGTTTAGCAGCCTACCCGGCTCTGTCCTGCTCCCTATAGCCCTCGGTTCGGCAGCAGGCTGGAGCACAAGGCGTATGACCCTCCAACGGGCCCCAATGCCCCCTCTTACACATCACAGCTCAACTAATTCTCTCCTGAAATGATAATAAAACAGCCGAAAAGACCGAACGCCAACAACCTCCCCTAAAACAACCGCCTCTGCGGCCTCCAGCCGCCGTCTTCCCTCCCGTCTGGACGGCGCTGTACGGGCTGATGGGTTATGCCGCGCATCGTGCCATGTTCCTAGGCACCTCTCCTTTCAACAACAGCGTAAGTACTAATCAACCCTTTCCTCCCTTGGAGAGCCTTGGACATGAAATACCCTTCAAGCACATATTTACCCGGAGAACAACGAACGGCATAGGCAACAATCTCCGCCGCCCGCCAGGGCGCAACCCTGTACACCATTCAATTGGGTCTCAACCTGGCGTGGATGCCGCTCTTTTACGGGCTGAACCGGCCCGTGCTGGCGACGGCCGACGCGGCCGCCCTGCTGGGCATCAACGCCTATCT
This sequence comes from Canariomyces notabilis, assembly GCF_033297395.1. Taxonomy (NCBI): domain Eukaryota; kingdom Fungi; phylum Ascomycota; class Sordariomycetes; order Sordariales; family Chaetomiaceae; genus Canariomyces; species Canariomyces notabilis. Next base: position 997,721 of record NW_027041824.1, read on the forward strand.
CGCCTGGCTGTGGGGCACCAACGTCGACAGCCTGGCCGGCTGGCTGCTGGCGCCCTACGTCGCCTGGCTCGGCTTCGCGACATACCTGTCTGCGGGCACGGGGTACCTGAACGGGTGGGACTTGAGCCGGGGCCGTGACGAGGTTGGGCCGGGGAAGAAAAAGGAATTGTGATTTGTGAGGAATGCTACTTCTTATTCGTTTGGTAGTAGTAGGACCTAAGTGGGAAAAGGAGTTTGGGGGATTGGGGTAGTGGTTACGGTAGTGTTTATTATGTCACAGTAATGCCACGAAGGGTCTCTGAAGGAGAGAGATTAGAGGCTACACACCGGACGTGTGTGTAATGGTCATATACGCTCTATTCAGCGTGTCCTCTTCCCGCTGGTAGAGTGTCACCCAATATATACATCTAACATCGCCATGTCTTTTCACCGTGCTCTAGTTTTTTCGCCCAAGGACAGACAGATGGAAATAGTCATCTCTGTTTCCTACCCCTCCATCCAGTCACCCGCCAGAAGACCACCAACGCCCCGCTGCATGATATACGAAGGCAAAAGGAAAACATGGTTCCCGATCTATCCTGCTTCAGCACCACATCGTCATCCACTCATGTCCCTCACGTCTATGAATCTGCCAAGAAAAGAGAAAAGAAAATGTCATTCCTCCAACTGCCTGAATTATGGGTGGCCTAACACCCTCTAACCGCTTCCTCCTCACTGCTCACTGCATAGGGAAGTATTTCTTGAGTCCGTCGTAGACCATGAAGATGAATGCCGAACTAGGCACCGAGCGGAGGACGGTAATCCCACAGCCGCGGTAGAACCCCGTTAGACCCGCCTGTTTCCACAGGGCGGCCGCCTCGCCTGCAAACGTGGTCTTCTGGCCGGGCGCCTGACCGATCGGGGTGGTCTGCATGCGCGACTTGATCGTGTCGGCAGGAAAGAACAGGAAGTTGTATGACATGCCTGCCGAAGCACCCGCCACTGCTTGCTGCCAGAGCGGGAGGCTGTCGCTGTCGTCCCTGGGAAACAGAATCTCTGTCCCCGCCGTGCCCGCTTCCGCCGCTAGACGTCGCTGTCGCCGCCCGTTCCACTCGCGAAACAGTTCCGTGACGGTCTCCTTGGACCCGAACCAGGCGGCGCAACCCCCAGACTCGCGGATCAGCGTGCCCAGCTGGCCATGCCAGAATCCGCGCAGCCCTTGATGCCGGAAAATGTCCTTGATGACGGGGATCGGTTTCAGCGCTGTCGTTGCCGCCGTGCCGCCGGTGCCGCCCTCGGGAACTTGGATTTTGCACTTGACCAGCTCGATAGGGGTCAAAAGGAAGGAGGTCATGGCACCTGAGAAGGCGCCTGTCATCCAAAGGGCGGATAATGGTAGTGGCTGGTCGCGGGGCGTATAGCCCGAGGCATAGACGACCGCGCGGCCCATGCGCTCCCAGAAGAAGAGGCTGCTGTTTTCGATGGCGGCGCCAACCAGCGGAGCGCTGATGCCCCGGTAGAGGCCGAGGAAGCCGTCGGCCCGGATGGACTGGGCAAAGCAATCGATCGGTCCCTTGTATCGCAGAGGGAGGTGGTCCGGTTGTGACTGAAGCCGCACCTTGACCGTGTCGAAGGGGTATTCAATGTATTTGCCAACGATGCCGGCAACGGAGCCGTACGTGATGTCTTCGACGGCCTCCATGACCGCGGTCCTGGGCTTGATTTGTACTGGGGTAGATATTGTTGTGTCTGAGAATGGTGCTTCGGCTGTGAGACTGCCTTGCTGAGTGGTTGCTGGCTCCATGATAACAAATATGGATGAAGCTGTTTAAATCCTAATTTGAGAGGCAGTGGGCACTATGCACACTGCACGTTGGGAGAAGATACCAACAACAAACAGTCCTGATATGGAATGAACAAAGAATCGATAGATAGAAAGAAAGGTATTGTTCGGCCGTTCAGTGAAGGGCGTATCTCATCAGCAATCGGTTCACATGCGCTGTTCGAGGGCCGTCACCGCTCATCAGCAAGACACCTGATGGGAGCGATGGACGGAGCGGGGGAGGGGCGGTCTGGGATGAAATGTTCGATGTTTTGCGAGAGCGGAATTCCTGGAGACCAGCACCTCCCCGTACACGTAAGGTCTAGAGACCTCACATCATAGGGTTGGAGCAAGCCTCCTGGGCAGGAAAACCGGTGGGTAGAAATCAGGGCAAGGACATGATCAGGTTCCGTTCATTCGAGGCAAAGGCACACACTGTCAAAGTTACAGTGCCTTCGGCAGAGCGACGTGCAAAAAATTTTGGAAACAGCTCTCGGCTTCTTGGCGACAAGGGTTTCATGGTGGGGTCAAGGAGGGGCAAACTGTTCCCGCCCGCCTGCCTCAGCTGCTCCTCGTCAGCTCCTCAGCTTGCGTTCGAGTACCGAGTACCTGGGAGACATGGTCTTGGCGCGAGGTTATGATGATTGCCGCGAGTCTCGAAAACCTCGGCGACGCGGGAGCGAGGATGGGTATGTCTCGGAGGTGTTGCGACTTGATTGAACTGCCAAGAATTCATCCGACAGCAAATCGGTTGACAGTTTCTCTAGCGAACCAGGCAGGAGCATGCGTAAGGACAGCGGCAATAAGAATGCATTACAATGCCGGCAATATTTACGGGCTTGATGGGCGGTAGTGTTCATTAAGTCACTGGTGCTACGAAGCACAAATAGGTACGCAATGGTGGGTTATACCTTGGCAACCTAAGGTACCTTTCTAAGGTGTCGCCGCGGAACGTAAATGCCACAGGTAAGTGCCTATGTACCTCAGACTTCCAGAGCGGGAGCGCCGTTTGGTCGCAGTACGCAGTAGGTAGCATTTCCCCTGCTTCACCCCGTAACTCCTGCACCAGGTCGTTGAAGTGGTTCGAGGATTCTCCGCTGCGTAAATTTGCTATTGGTCATGGAGATCTGGAATTGCCTGATCTGGATGTTAGATCCGGAGAAATCTTATCTGATCATCTGATAAGATCAGATTGACCAACCACCCGATCCAAAGCTCCCCAAGTCCACGCGTCGACTGGCGAAGAAAAATAAGAAGAAGTGCCAAGCTCCCGTATTCAACCCATAGAGCGGGACACCCCCGGTAGGCCCAATGTAATCAATTACATAAGGTATTGAACAAACTCCATACATACATGACTCACTGCTGCCATGAGGCCCCCTTCCCAGCGAAACCCCCACTCTCCTCCAGCTTCTTCCCGCCGCCGCCCTTTTGGGGCTTCGACTGGGCGGCTTCGTGGCGCCGCAGTTCCTCCGGCACCTTTGATATTGAGGATTTGGATATAATCTGCCTCAAGTCATACATGACGTCCGCGTCCTCGTTGCCCAGGAATGTGATGGCCACACCGCTCTTGCCCGCACGACCGGTACGGCCGATACGGTGCGTGTAGGCCTCAATGCTCGACGGCATGTTGAAGTTGACCACCAAGGAGACATCCGGCACGTCGATACCACGACCTGCCAGGTCCGTCGCCACCAGAATGCTCGACTGGCCGTTGCGCAGCGACGCCAGCGATGCCTCACGCTGCTCCTGCGTCTTGCTACCATGTAGCGTGACGGTCGAGTAGCCCCATGATTTGATGTCTTTGGCGACCATCTCGCAGTTCCGCTTGATGTTGACAAAGACAATAATTGGCGGCTTGAACTGCCCGGAATTCAGGATCTCCTGGAGCCTGCGCTTCCTCTTGTCCTCGCCCGCGATGAATTCGACCCGTTGCTCGACCGTGTCCACTGCTTCGCCTGCATTACCAATGGTCACTATGGCAGGCCGCCGGAGATACTTCTTGGCAATCTTCTCCACCAATGGCGGCATAGTTGCCGTGTACATCATGGTTTGCCGATACCGGTCTTTGCCGCCAAGATACCGGCTCATCAACTGTGGGTTCTCGGCGTCTTCCGTATCCGGCTTTTCGTTCGTCACAGGTAGGGCATCGAGAATCTTGGTCAAAGGTTCCTCGAAGCCTTGATCGATCATGCGATCTGCTTCGTCCATGATGATGTAGCAGCACTGGGAAAACACCAGCAGCCGCCTTTCAAGGCAATCTACCAGACGACCTGGTGTTGCAACAATGATCTCTGCGCCGTTTCGAAGCGCAAATGCTTGCTCCTCCAGGGAATGACCGCCAACGATGCTGACTACCGTGAAACCCAGGGGCGTGGCAAATTTCTTGGCCTCGGATTCGATCTGCTGTACCAATTCTCTGGTGGGTGCAAGGATTAGGGCATACGGTCCGTCGTTTTTGTTGTACTCGTTCAGAGGCGGCAGCTCTGAGATGTACACAAGTAGCGGTAGTAAGAATGCGGCAGTCTTGCCGGAACCTGTGACGGCAACGCCGATCAAGTCTCGCGCCTGGAGCGCAATGGGTATGGCGGCTCGTTGAATAGGCGTCGGCTCGTCGTAACCGACATTGTGAACGATTTCAAGCAGACGACGAGGCAAGTTGGACTCCTGCCAGCTGCGCATTGGATTCGGAATGGCACCGCCTTTGGTGGCGATGCCAAAATTCTCCTTGAATATGCGCCAATCCCGCTCCTTCATATCCTCCAACTTCTTCTCGGACCAGTGCTTGCCAAGGTTCTTGCGCTCTGCCGCTTGCTTGATGCGCTCATGCTGCTCTAGCAACTGCCTAGCGCGCTCCTCTCCGGTCTCTGGGTCGCCGCGCCGTATAGCCTCTGCTTTGCGCAAAATAAGCTCGTCCGAATGTTCGTAGCCCGCCAGCCTGAAAAGGGGGTCTGGACGTTCGGCGTAGATGGGGTCGAAAGGCCTGCTAGTATCGTCATCCGGATCCCAGTCGAAGTTAAACTTGTTCGCCGCGGTTCTCCTCCTCTTCTTTTTGGCCGAGAATGTGGACTGGTTGACTTCAGGGCCCATGTACCGCGCCCGGAGTTCCGCCTCGTCATTCCGCTCCATCTCTGCTCGCTTGTGGTCCTCGTCGTTCGGTCGCCCGCGCTTTCCACCTTGCCGATGCTCGCCGCCATCAACATGTGGGCGCATTGCCTTCGGACCGGTCGGTATGTCATGCTGTGTCGGACGATGCCTTGATCTGTAGTCCCCGTTGGTGCCGTTGACACCGTTGGTGCCGTTTGTGCCATTTGTACCCGCGCGCTCGAATGGAGGGTTATTTTTGAGCTCTTCATGGCGTCTTCGCTCCGCTTCTTCCTTTGCTTTCTTTTCTGCTTCCAAGCGCTCGCGCTCTTTTTTGGGAATGAACCTAGGCTTGGATGCGGCCGCTTCTTCCGCTTTCCGCTTCTGAAGCAGCGCCTCCACGTCCAGCGGGACCCGTCTCGCTGCCATGCTCCAAGAAGTGTCTGGCAGTGGTGGAAGGTGTTGATTCGGAAGGGTGATTATCTGTTAGAAAAACCCGGGAGTTGTGTATCGCGGCAGAATCTGCGCTTTGAAGTTGAGGGCAAAGGTTGGTCTTCAAGGTGCAGGTTACCTTGACGTTGCAGGAATAACACCCTAACCGAAGAACGCATGGCTTAGTGGCGGGCTCTAGGTTAAATATGACTCCATGCAATAAGGGTTAGGGTTAATAGAGAACATTCGGCTCCAGCTGTGCTTTTTTTGTCGGGAATCGGGATGCCTGTCTGTACAAACGGGAGAACATCGAGACGTCTCCCGCGCGTGACAGTTCTTTCTCACTGCACCGCCGACCAACCTCAACAATGGCGACGACAATATCAAAAAACGTGCAATTGGCCAAGGCGCTCCCGGCCCGGCTGCTAACTTTCCTCGCGCGGTATCCGCCGGCCGCAATCCTCCCCGACGGCGCAACCCCCGAAACTCACAAGACAGCGTATCAAGAAGAGACGCCAAACCCGTTTCTGCCGACCAAACACCCCGTCACCGGGAGGTGGCACAACCCAAAGTACTCCTTGCGCCGACAGGCTGAGTTGGTAAAGATGGCGCGAGAACACCACGTTGAGGAGTTGCTGCCTTTTACACCCAAAGGCACCGAGGAGAGGTTACGCAAGAGGGTCGAGCTTGGTTTGCGCGTCAAGGGTACCGGTGTTGGGCAGAAGGTCAAGGGTCACAAGCACGAGAGGCAGCTCCAGGCAAAGTACGTTCGGCCTGTTGTCCATGCCTGCGTGGGCAGATTCTTCAAGAGTATGTTGCTGACTTGGCTGCACTACAGGATGGAGAAGAGGAGAGAAGCTATGCTCAAGATGCCGGAGCTCATCAGGCAATACAGAAGTGTACGTGGAATATTCTGTGGTTCCCTGGCATGATACTAACCAAATTATAGATGCCGAGATGGAAGTTCACAAAGACCTTCAAGTTCCCCAAATAAACAGGGGAAAGCTGTCTATGAGATCGTGGATATACCTAGACTGTACCATACCAATACTGTACAACACTTTTTCCTCAGCCAGAGCCTGCCTGAATCTTCCTGTGCGATACATGGCGAGGGAACCGCCCTTTTTCTGCCATTGTTCAGTTAGGCCCTCTGTGATGCTCTTATTAGTTCAAGGCTACACCATCATTAGGGTTAAACTGGACATGGCCCAAGTGGGCAAGAACTGACCACTCCTATACGGTCGATCTGCCACTGTTCCCGACGTCTCCCTTCAAGTCCCCTTTTGCTCATCCGTCAAGTTCACTCTCAAACGAACCAACAAATCTGACCCCCTTGGCTGATTGAACACTAGCACAGCGCTCTTGAGCAGACTGTGGCACGTGATCGGGCCCAATTCTCATATTCTTTGACTTTTTTACATTCCGATCTCACCTTATTCGCCTCTCATGATTCTATCTGCATTTCCCCCCCCTTAAGACACCCATCAACCCAACCAACTCCACGTGACCATTTATACACAACCCCTTCATCCTCAAAGCTTGTCATGAGAAATGACATAAAAACAACGATGCCAACCCACTACGAGGTCCTTTCACTCTCCCAAGCAGCCGTTTCCTCAGCAGACGACCCTGCCGGCCTAATCAAGCGGGCCTACCGTCGCGCCCTGCTCTCCCACCACCCAGACAAGACCAACAAGCATCACCAGAACACAACATCAACAGCAACAGCAACAGCAACAGCTCCAAGCACAAGACCAACCTTTACAATCGACCAAATCTCCACCGCCTATGCAACCCTCTCCCGCCCTTCCCAGCGCGCAGCCTACGACCAGTCCCTCCTCCTCGGCAACACAGACAACGGCACCACCACTAATCAAGGGCATCATAGCCAGAGCGAAAATCAGAGCCATCACAGGCAGGATTTCCAAACGGGGATCGAGACAGTCGACCTGGACGATCTCGCCTATTTCGAAGAGGATCACGACAGTAAACGAGGAGACCAAGAAGCGGAAGAAGAAGGAGGAGGAGGAGGAGGAGGAGGAGGAGGAGGAGGAGTGGGGTGGTACTACCGGGCCTGCCGGTGCGGCAATCCGCGCGGGTACCTGTTTAGCACCGACGACCTGGAGGAGGCGGCCGACGTGGGCGAGCTGATGATTGGCTGCGCGGATTGCAGTCTCTGGTTGAGGGTGCACTTTGCTGTTGTCGAGGAGGAGGACGAAGGTAACGAGGGTGGTGGTAGTGGTGGCGATCAACAGCAGCAGCAGCAGGATGTTGGGAATGAGAACGGGAACGGGAACGGGACCGGGGGTTGTTGAGGGCCGTCAAATGAGAGGGAGATGGAGGACGAACAGCTGGAAAGCAGGGGCACAGTGATGATTCTATGCTTCCTTGTGGTGTTTATATGTGGCCTCGACCGAGTTGAAAGCAGCATTGCTGTATTTCGATTACGACTGCATTGTAGCGTCCTGGATAGACAGATACCCCAGAACATCTACTTTTATACTTATCATCTCGAATAATATCTGGGGCTGTAATGCCCAAGGGAATGGCGTGCTGGCAGGAAAATTGTGCTTCCGGTCTAGATGCCTTAATGGGACAAGCGCAAATCACCGGCCGATACACTTCATGTGAAAAAGTTTTTTGCATTTCCTTGTACAGACGTTCACCGCTCTGTCAAGGGTCTAAAAGGCAGGCAATCTGAGAACAGAAAAAGAGCCCCCCAAAATGCTGCACTCTAGCCCTCAAGCTGCCGCGAGAAACAGTCCACAAGTCCTGGTTGTGTGTATCTGCCGTAAACATGCAAAGGTACGAGGGGGATCTCCAGTCCGCGCTCCAAAGACACCGTTTCCACCGAGGGATTTACCAAACCAAGGGTTATCACTATCAAGAGACCATGAGACACGCAATAGGCCGCTTACTCAGCCTTGGGCTCCTCCGCAGTGCCCTCCGCCTTCGGCTCCTCCTGCTGAGGGGCCTCGGCGTGACCGGTGGGAGCAGGCTGCTCAGCCTCGGACGAGGTCCAAAGAGTCTACGACATGTTAGTAAAAACCAATCCCCCACACCCAACTTCCCGAACCGTAAACGTACCAAGTTGTCACGGAGCAGCTGCATGATCAATGTGCTGTCCTTGTAGCTCTCCTCGCTCAATGTGTCGAGCTCTGTGTTTCCGCCGTGTTAGAAACGCTTTCAAACAGTTTCATGCATTGAGACCGGTGGAGGATAACTCACCGGCAATGGCATCATCAAACGCCTGCTTAGCCAGGTGGCAGGCCTGGTCAGGGGCGTTGAGGATCTCGTAGTAGAAGACGGAGAAGTTGAGGGCAAGGCCAAGACGGATAGGGTGAGTGGGCGGGAGCTCCGTCTGCGCAACCTCGGTAGCAGCCTTGTAAGCCTCAAGAGACTTGTCGGCCGAGTCTTTGCGCTTGTCGCCAACGGCAAACTCGGCGAGGTAGCGGTGGTAGTCACCCTTCCTATGGGGATGTCAGTCACGAATCATGAAACATGGCAGGGAAGGCACTAACATCTTGTGATAGAACACCTTGGACTCCCCGTTCTTAGCCGAGGGAATGAGGTGCTTGTCGAGAACAGTGAGGATATCCTCGCAGATCTTGGCGAGCTCGCCCTCGATCTTCTGGCGGTACTCCTTGATCAGGCCGACCTGGGTAGAGTTGCCCTTGGACTCCTCCTTCTGCTCGATCGAGGTGACAATTCTCCACGACGCGCGACGGGCACCAATGACGTTCTTGTAGGCAACAGACAGAAGATTCCGCTCCTCGACGGTAAGATCACGATCCTCGGAGGCGACAATCTTCATGTTCTCAACCATTTCTGTGGGGCGAAGTGGCGCGTCAGCATCAGTAAACGGAGATATTCGGAATCTAGGTATACATACCCTCATAGCGCTCGGCCTGCTCGGCGAGCTTCGCCAGATAGACAGCATCTTCGTGGCCCATTTTTTCTGATCTGAGTGTCTGGGAGACTGATGTTAGCGGCAGATCACGGACCAGGTGGGGTTCTTCGTGTCGGTGAGCTCAGCGTGTACGGGCAAAACCAAAACACAGAACAAAAGCAGAATAAAAACAAAGGGCAAGAAGCAACACTGTTGTGCCCATGATTCAGATCGCGTTCCCACAGCTCTGCTGGTGCTGACGCGCATGCGCCGTCCCGACTTCACGACTAAGGCGGGCAGAGGGAGAGGCTCCCCGCTCTCGGTGGGGTGGATGCGCAGCCTAGTCCAGCCTTTGGGCTCTGTGATACACGAAGGCTTCTTGCATGGCTTTCGCTGGTCTTCGGGGCAATTGAATTTCCAGACCGGGGCGACGAGGATATGGTGAGAGTGGCTCTGGAGTTGGAAGGCAAGGTGCGGTCGCATCGTCGATGACGACAATAGGCGGGATTGTATGCAGCTTATGGCAGCGGAGGGAGAACAAGGGAGACTCACCTCTTGAGGATTTAGGACGGCGAAAGGAAGTCAAAGACGATGATCGCGGAAAAGTCGCGGCGTTGAGGGTTAATTGCAAAAAGGTTTGCGAATGCGGTGAGGTCGTTCGATGTTTTGGGGAAGGAAACGAAAACGGGGCAGCGTGACCGGTTTTGGATGCAAAGTTGGAAATGAGGGAAGGGGCAAGGCGAAGCACAGCGACAACACAGGGCGGGATGCGTGGGCTGGCGGCCAGTGAAATTGGGGCTGGCACGGCACTCCTGTTAAAGGACCCCCGGAACCAAGGCCAACACGTGACGAGCTCTCTTTGGCGCCGGCGCAGTTCCAAGCATGTACGTCACTTGTCAAGCTCCTTGAATTTGAAACTGATGAAGATTCGAGAGCGGCGCTCCAACTTCCAACTTTAGTGCATACACATACTGAGCCACCCGCGTAGATACAATGTTAAGTCGCGTCGTCTCGCTCCTCTTCCCCATGATGCCTGGCCGGAGACATGTATGCCACCTACCTTTCTACTGGCGATCGCCGATGAGATACGAGCAATCGGGCAGCAGCAGCAGCAGCAGCAGCCCAGCGCATAACGTAGTTTTGAGGAAGTTTCATTCATGCGGCTCAACCTCAACAAATCCGTCCGAGCTGTCCTACTTCTGGGAGGTGGCTACCGGTGCTAGGCCACGACGCAGCGTGCACTAATGTTGCACCAACAGCCTAACGTAGATATAAAGTTCCAAGATTATCAGATTGCATCTCGGGTTTACTCTGAGATCCAACCCGAGCTCAACACCCGAATCTTGGTTCTTGGATAATCAACCGCTTGCCTCAGACTGCTTGTACTGCTGGGGTTGCTGAGATGGAGAGGACAGGAGCTGATAGGCAAACCCTTTCGTTCCTCCCCAACGCAGCAATGCAGGTACATAGTGAATCGGAGAGCTATGGGAACTTGAGAACCCAGGGCCCATCGGCCAAAATTAACTGCCTTCTCAAGAAGGGACACGCTTGCTTACAACTGTGATTAGTACGGCGGCTACACAGTACTACATAACTCATCTTTTTTTCACCAGTTAACGTAGGCGGCCAGGTAACAGTAGGTAACGTACCTAAAGTATGGATGCCATCTTCATTCTGGTATCCATAGTCCTGTCGGCACTGAGCCCTTCAAGATCACCTCATGAGAGGGGCTCTTGCTCCTGCGGGGTAACTCGCAGTGTCAGTACCGCTGCCCCGCGAGTCGCCCGGGGTCCCGGACCCGACACGGGATAGAAGACCTGATGCCTGACGCTAACAAATGCAATGCCTTAGGCTAGCATTACTTGGTGTTCGTTAAAATTACTGTAAGCATGAGTTGCATGTAAATACGCTTATTAAGCTATCGTACTTCGTAAGTTACCTGTAACAGCGGGTGAGAAAAGTGGGTCGTATGAGCCCGGTGACGTCCGGTTCGAAAAGCTCTCCACAGCGCTGTCAGCACTGACGATCAGGCCACCAAGCTCGAAGCAAGCTGTACATTAGCAGCACCTCCATCAAAGCAGCGCATTGAGAAGAGCTTGTGTTTTCATCAGTCAGACTTGTCACTGCTTCTCGCAATTGAGACTTCCTCGAACAATCCACGACACAATGTTGCGCACTTCTGGTACTCGGCTCGCCCGAACGGCGATGCTTTCTCGCCCTTTCTCCACGACGGCGCGCGCCCTGTCGGCCGGCGACACCGGCGCACCGCCAAAGTCCGGTGGCCAAGGGTAAGCTTCTTTCCAACTAGTTACGAAGCTTTTCAGCTCCTTGTTTTGGCCGTCGGCGCGGAGATGAGACGTGCATAGATGTCAGATGACGCCTGCCATATATACACCCGCCTCTCCCGAGCCCCCAGCCCAAGTCATCTTCTTCAACCCAGGCCAGAGCGTTCCTGCGTACACAGTTCCATCCATGCGCCCAATCGCATCAGATGAACCCAATCCAGCAATCGATTGAAGGGATAGAAGCTAACCAGCCTCCTTAAACCACAACAGAGACGCTTTCCAAAGGCGGGAGCGCGCCAACGAGGATCTGGCCATCCGCATGCGCGAGAAGGAGAAGCTCATGGAGCTTAAGAAGAAGCTTGCCGAGCAGCAGGCTCACATCAAGGCTCTCTCTGACCACATGTGAGATTTTCCCTACTTTGCTGTAGATTCTCGGCATGAGAAGAGTAGGAGACTGATTCCATATGAAATTCGAACAGCGACGAGATTACCCGGGAGCAAGGGGGCGAGCACAACTAAAATGGGATTTGGTCTGCCTCTCCCCCCGACAATCATCCTGCGCTATGAACGGAGTCCGTCATCAGTCTATGTGTTTGGGAGAGAGAGAATGGATCCGGCAATGGGTGCTTGTTAACATCTGCTTGAATTGACAAGCGTTAAGAATCACGCAGCTCTCATTTTTCCTTGTCACCGGGGGGTAGGATAAACCACTTGTACAGTACATATTTCATTCTGCGAGCAAAGTCAAGCTACCTAGCTCTTGCTCTGTGCTACTACTAGCCGGCATCGTCCAGTATACTCGTCGGATGTGATACGATGCCGGCTTGTCCTTTCCGCTCTTCCCTGGCACAGCCTGCCGAAACCCCTAATCAAACAAACCAACACCTAGCCCAACACAACCACATTAACTTAACGACGCTCAGAAATTCACTTGTACGAGCCCCGGTAGGACCGGTAAAAGCTCTCCGCAGCATCCGATTCCTGAGCCGTGACATTTGCACCCATGGCGCCACTCGCCTTCTGAGCCGCCGCTACCTTGGCCTGGAGTGCAGTGGTATTCGAGTCGATCCACTGCAATTGGGCCAGATGCCCGTTCAGGACGCGGACAATCTGCGTCAGCTGCAAAAGTAACAGTTAGCGCACCATGCACGATTACAAAGAGTAAAGTGCTACTTACCGGATCGTCGGCCTTGCCGCCCTTGCTCAGGGTGCTCGACATGTCATTGATCTCCTTGATCATTTTGGTGAGGTCCTTGCCCATGTCATCGAGGCGGTCCGTCAGTTTCTCGGCAAGCTTGTACGTGCGTTCACGTTCCTGGTCCGGGCCGGCCACCTGCTCATTGGCGCCTACCTGCTTGGCGTAGAGTTCGTTCAGATCCTGCTCGTACCGGTCCAGCCACAATGAGAGCTCCTCCTGCTGGCTCTCCACGTTGGAGATCTGGCGTTCAATCTCATTGCTCGCTCTCTCGGCCTCGTAGGTGCTCGAATAAAGCTTCTGAATCTTCTCACCGTTCTCGACCAGCATTCGGTCCCATTCAGCGACCTTGGACGCTTGTTCCTTGAACTCTTTCTGGTACTTTGACAGGTCGGTCGCCCACCGCGTGATGATCTCGTCCATTGTCTTGTTCTTGAGCCGGGGTAGTTGAGATGGCGGCCCCATTGTGGAAGCCGACAGTGAGGCGCCACCTGCGGGCTTCGCGTTCTGCGAAGCCGGAGCTGCCGTGGCGTCGGCCGGTTTAGTCCCAGTGGTGGCTGCAGGGGCGGAAATTGCGGGGGCGGTAGTGCTGCCAGCGGTCGTCGTACTGGTGGTAGCCGGTGCAGCGGTCGAAGCAGTCTGCGACGCAAACAGGCTCGGTGCCGCAGCGGTGGTACTTGGGGTGGCCGATGCACCAGTGGTCGACGGCTTCAGATTAAACAAGGAACCGGCCGCCGTTGTGGAGCCAGTGGCTGCTGTGGTGGCGGGAGTTGTTGACGAGAACAAGCTAGGTGTAGATGCCGCGGTTGTGTTTGCAGGGGCATTTCCAAACAGAGGCTTGGGTGCAGTCGAACTCGACGCTGCCGGAGAGGACGTGGTAGGCGCACTGCCAAAGAGCGACTGCTGGCCTGTAGCCGGGGTGGCTGCGGAAGGCGCACTAGAGCTGGGTGTGGAAGTAGCAGGTTGGGCGTTGCTGAACAAACCTCCCGTAGCAGGCGTCTGAGCAGTGTTAGCTTGGAAGATGTTGCCTGATCCGGTCGTCGCGCCAGTCCCGGTTTGTGATTGAGTGGTGGTGGAAGCTGGAGTCGTAGATTGGCCGAACAAGCTCCCAGAAGTACTTGACGAAGCTCCACCGCCCCCAAACAGATTGGACCCAGCAGATTTAGACGCATCGGCTGGAGGCGCCCCTGCCGGTGTCGTGGATCCAAACCCTCCAAATGAGGGCTTCGCAGGAGTTGCTTGGTTGCCGAACAAAGAAGTGCCAGTGTTTTGAAACAAGCCACCACCCGTCGCCGGCGTGGCTGATCCAGACTGAGGCGCACTAGCCGCAGATCCGAACAAGGCACCTGTTGTAGTTCCCTGTGTGCCAGCAGCGGGCGCGGCAGTGGTAGCGGGTTGACTGCCAAACAGATTGGTTGACGTAGGCGTGGAGGATGCGTTCGCCCCTGCCGCTGGTGTCGAGGTACCACCAAAAATGTTCCCTCCTGCTGGTTTGCTGGCGCCGCCAAACAAGCTTCCTCCGGAAGAAGCACTCGTTGTCTGGCCGAATAACGGTGTGCTGGTTGCGGGCGCACTCGTCGGCGTACTCGTAGCACCTGAGGAACCAAAGAGAGTAGGCCCGCTGGTTCCCGTTGACCCTCCAAACAAGCCACCTCCAGTCTGGGGAGTATTTGTGCCAGCTGCTGCAGAACCAAACGAGAATGAAGGAGTTGATCCAGCTGCGCCGAAAAGGCTACCTGTGGCCGGGGCAGTCGTAGATGTGGTCGCTTGGCCCGAAGCGGCGCTTGAAGAAGGTGTGCTGAAGTTGAAGGCCATTTTTGCGGTGTTGTGCGTCGGTCTGCGAGTTGCTGCAAAACAAGCGACTCTGCGGGATTTTAGTACGCTGGCTAGGATCCTGTCAAGAAGGGGAAACTAGGCAACGCGATCAAAGGTGCTGCCCGACTTGGGCGCGTCCAAGACAAGGAAGCGCAAAGTGACGGGAAGGCTGGTGGTTAACTTGAACGTTGCCTGGTGGAGCACAAATTTCTCAATGAATCGGTCGGTCTCCAAAACCTGCAAGGGCTTGATTCTTAGCGGGGAAGCTCTGGGATAAAGTCAAACGCAACACGCTCCGGTTGGAGAGCAGCTCTTGTGTTGTTTTCAATGTTTCCAATTCAACTTTTTGGGCCAAGAACCTGGATGGGCGTGTCAGCCTCAGCTCAGCTCAGTCCAGCTCTTTGATTGGAGCGAAGCGCAGACATGCCAACTTGCCAAGAACGCTGCGATGGCCCAAGCTGCTGAGGTGTGGCTTGACCCGACCCCACCTCGAGCCCACCACCAAGGCGCCAAGCATTTTCGATGCTCTGATCTGCGCCCCGGGCTTCTGCTCCACATTCCACACACTGGTCCTGCTGGCAGCTGGCCGGTCCATCTCCCACTGAGAGAACCAGGAAGCCTGGATTGTCGGCTGTTCATCGGCGGCCTGGACCGTCGTAGATCGATCTTGGCTAGAACGAGAGCATATCAGCATATGCCTCAAATCATACCCAACCTGGGCTTTCGAGGGCTTGACCACTTCTTTCTGAACGTACTTACATTGCCCATTTTCCCTGGGCAGAAGCTCAGTGGTCACTAATATCTCCGACACATTCTGCTCAAAACTAAACCAGGTTCAATTGCCCGTGATTCGGGGTCCTATCCACCTACTCCCCTAATAAGAGACCTGCAATTCAAGCCAACAATCAGACACCACTATTTCTGCCAGGACAGCTCGGCTCATCTGCAGCGACCATGTCGGGACGGCGGGATAGTCTGACGCCTCCTGTCAGGCAAGGCACTCTTGACCCAGGCGCCCATGATCTAGGTACCGTCGCTCGCTTTGTCGTCATCCTTACTGGGCAGACCAGTCTAAAAGACTAACCGTCTCCCAGCAGAGGCATCCGACTCGGAAGAGCACTATTCAGATGCCCAATCCGGGCCCGACCCGACCTCTCCGTCTCCAGCCTCGCCTATCCCGAGAACAAGGGTTGAGCGGGTTGACGACAAGCCGGCTTACGGGGAAGTCCCCGGCACCCAGGCCTATCGCATGAGGGAGGAGGACGCGGCGCCAGATGAGATAGCTATCATTCCCGACCCTCGTGACCCGTCCCCGCCTGAACCTCAGCATGTGGGCAGGCCGCCAACGCCCGGCGGGCATCCCATCCCCAAGACTGTGGTGGAGGAGGCGCCGGATGCCGAGGGCGCAGTGACACACCCCGAGGTTGACGAGAAGCACAAGTCGGATCCCAGTCCCGACCTGCTCGTCAAGGCAGACGGTCAGCGGGTAGAGAAGGGCGGAGAAGCAGCAAACGGTACGGACGCATAGCCTGCCACTTTCTGTGCTGGATGCTTTCTCCCTTCTTTCGTTTTATCTTTTCCATAGCCTGTATTGACTTGCCTTTTACTGCGTAGATACTCCAATATCACCATCTCTAAGTACTCCTCCCACACCGGCACGCTCAAGAAGAAAATCATCGCTTGCTCTGAAAAGATCCCCGTTAAGCCCTGGGTCATCCCCGCCTTGGAGCGCCGTAACCGCTGCGGAGGGCACTGCCGAGCAGCAGGGGAACGACAGGGATGAAGAGTTCGGTGATGACTTTGATGATTTCGAAGAAGGCGACGAAGGGGGCGACTTTGGTGATTTCGACGACACCTCCTTCCAAGAAGCCCAGGGAGCATCCGCCCCTCCACTGCCCCAAACTCCTTTCGTGCCGTCTCTCCCCTTCGTAAGTTATCCCCCTCCCAGTCCCTGAGCCCAACCACCCAACTAACACACCTACCTTTCAACCTCAAAAGCCTGTCCCAAACTTCGAGGACCTCGACCCCCCCGAAATCTACTCCCTCACCGCCCCTTACCTAGACGCCCTCTTCCCACCATCCTCACTCTCCTCCTCCACCCCCCTCCCGCCCCATCAACAACCTCCAAAAGACAACCCCGTCTTCTTGACCCCTCGCTCCGCTTCACTCTGGTCGCAGCTGGTCGCCCCGCCGCCACTGCAGCCGCCCGACTGGATCCGCTCGCGCATCCGCCGCCTGTTCCTCGTCTCGCTCGGCGTGCCCGTCGACCTCGACGAGATCCTCCCGGCCTCGTCCAAGCAGAAGAAGCTCGTCCTGCCCTCGCTGCGCCTCCGCCGCATGTCCTCGTCCAGCTCCCTCTCGCTCCGCGCCGGCCGGTCCGAGTTCGACAACGACTCGCCGGGCTCGTCGGTCGTTACTTTCGGGTTGACGGTACCCGGCGGCGGGATGGGAGGGGGAGGAGTTGGCGGGTCGTCTGCATCCGTCTATGTAGGCGGCAGTGGTGGCGGCGGTGAGGATGCGCATGGGAGGTTCTTGAACCCCTCAGCCGCGGGGGGAGGTGGAGGTGGTGGGAAAGGGAAGAAGGCGGCTAGCGACAGCGGGCTTGGGAGGACTGGTGGTGGTGGTGGTGGCAACGGTAGCAAGGGTGGTGGTGGTTACGGAGGCAGGGTTGACCCGGAGAGGTTGTTCGACCTTGTCTCTGCGCGACAGGCGTGCATGATGACGGACGCGGCGCTGAACGGCATGACGGACGACGAAATGCGGGCCCACGTCAAGCGGCTCGAGGCCATGCAAGGGACGGCGCAGAGGGTGCTGGAGTACTGGCAGAAGCGGACGGACGAGAAGATAGGCGATCGGGAGGCATTTGAGGGGGTCATTGAGAATCTGGTCAAGCATGCTCGGAAGGTGAGGAAGTAAGATGGGAGAGGACGGTAGAGAATAGATAAAAGGAGACGCATGCTGGAGAAGGAGGCTGAATATGAGTTACCCGGCCTGTGGCTATTTCAAGCAAATACGCAACAAGCTGGCAGGCCTGCACCGCTGCCATAATCACTCCATAATCATCTCTAAAGGCCCAATTTTCCGCCCTTTTGCTCTAACCAGTCCTGTTCCAAATTCCCGAAGCTATGGACGATGCATATCCATCCCCTCCTCGCCACATATCAGCGCACTCCAGGTCTCAAGCCATGTGTGCTTGTCATGTAACTCAGAGGGACCACAGACCAAGAGCCTGGAAGGGAAACGACCGACCACTCGTAACTCGTGCCTTCTCATTTGATTTACTATAGAAGGAAAATTACATCTATTTAGTGCTGGGCTCGAGTGTTACACCACTGTAATACATGTCAGCAATGTGAACTCTGAGTCTGCTATGGTTCATTAGGACTTACGCTGCGATAGTGGCCCAGCCGATAAGACGCCAATGCTTCTCAATACGTCTGCTCAGGGCAACCTTCTCTCCAATATTTGTGCAGGCTGGGCTTGTCAGCTGGAGCTTGGCGGCATCCTTCTTGATGGCGACAACCTTGGCACCGGTTGAGGTAGAGCCAATGTTGACCATAATAACTTCATTCTTTGCCAGCTTGTCGACCTTGGCTTGCTTTCCGTCGGCGGTCCGGACACCGAGCAGACGACGCAAAAGGTAGAAGTTGACCTCGATCTCACTGTAAATCTCCGGAAGACGCCCCTTTAGACCCAGGACGAAACCGACCAGACGATCGGCTCGGCAAAGGGTAGGGTCGATGCGGGTACCAACACCGATAAGACCACCAGGAACGGCATACTTGAGGTCATTGGCTTCCGAGTTGAGCGAGACGATCCGGCTGAAGATGGGCGTGCATTTCAGGTCGCCCTTGTCGTCACGCGTTACGATACCGGGCCGGATCTCAATTTCGTCGCCGAGCTTTAGTAGACCGTGGAGAATGCTACCACCGGCAACACCACCCTTGAGCTCGTCAATCTCAGCACCGGGCTTATTGACATCAAACGACCGAATAACAATCATGTGGGGATCCATGGAAAAATCTCTTGGGGGGATCGGAATGGTGTTGACGATCGCATCGTTGATGGCGTCGATATTGATCTTGAGCTGGGCGGAGATGGGGATGATGGGCGACTTGGCGGCCACGGTACCCCGGATGAATTTGAGGATCGAGTCATAGTGCTGCTTGGCCGCCTCTTGTCGCATGAGATCGACCTTGTTTTGCAGGATGATGATCTTGTCCAACTTCATGATCTCGATGGCCGCCAAGTGCTCCGAGGTCTGTGGTTGGGGGCAAGATTCATTTCCGGCAATGAGCAGAAGCGCAGCGTCCATGACGGCAGCGCCCGACAACATAGTGCTCATGAGAATATCGTGACCAGGGCAATCGACGAAGCTATTTCCGAGTCAGTCTCCCCAGGAATGCATCTAGGAGGCTTGCGCAAAGCAGCAAGGACGCCTTACGATACGTGACGTAGTAGCCTGTACGTCCCCGAGCAGCCCTCCCGCTCACAAGGAGGATCAACCTCCTTCTCGCTCTTGTAGCTTCGATAGCATGTTGGCCGCGGGCACTCTGGGTTGTCGCACTTGTAAATCTTTGCGTTGGCATATCCAAGCTTGATGGTAATGTTGCGGATCAGCTCGTTCTTGAAACGAACCGTCTGCACTCCCGAAATGGCCTTCACCACAGTTGACTTTCCGTGAGCGACATGGCCGATGGTGCCAATGTTTATCGTCGCTTGCCGCGCAATAATCTCGGGCGTTAGGGGGTTCAAGCTCTTGATATCGAGGTCTTTGGGGTCTGTCTGTGGCGGGAGCGGGGGCCGCTGGACGGCAGGGGCAGGGGCGGCTGTCTTCTTCAGAGCGGACTTGATGGGCTTCTCAGCCACCTCGTTATCCGACTCGTGAGCGTCGAGGTGCGACTCGTTGCCCGAGTCGGACTCGGACTCGATGTCGTTGCCGAACTTGTCACCGTTGGCCGACATGATGAATTCGCGGGGTAGCAAATATTTTTTTGTTCCGCCCCTCCTCTGTGTGATTGATTGTTCGCTGTGTAAGGTCTACCTGGGATGATGACGCTAGCCGTGGGCGGTGAGTTGGGACTAATTTCTGTACCCCAAGTTCGTCGACGGTGCGGTGTTCCTTGCGAGGCAAATGTCGTCGATGTGCAAGAATGAGTCGTCGATATTTCTCGATTTTCGTGTGCAGTCATAGTTTAGGCCTGACAATCAATCCTGCCAACTGATTGCTGGAGGAGCAACTGCCGCTATGCTAGATTCAGTTAGCGTAATTGCCCCACGTTGTCGATAAGGCTTATCCGTAAATCCAACGAACGCCGATAAAGACAGCAACAACGAAATCACACAACAGACAATGAGCTCAACTTCTAATGCTAATATTGTTCTCTTCGAAAACGGTGTTTGCGGGCTTGAAGCTGCTCCTAGTTGAAACGGCCATCTCCAGGGAAGCGTCTTACGGAGTCCGGACAAATGACCGCATCCGGGTCCATCGGCGCCGGGTTCTGCTGAGAGTTGACGGAGCTTCCATCACGGCGGGACACAAGCCAACTATCAAGTAACCGGGTGGTGCGAAACGTCATATGCCGTGGCACTGTAGAAGGTGAACGGTTATAGAACATGAGAAGTAAGTGGGCTGCATATACTATATATGAACATACTAGAGAGATCAAGTTGACTCTGTTCCTTGCTGTCCTCTGATTCCATCGTAGAAGCAACTCTCAGGTTTCACTCTCCATCACTTGTTCTCTCTTCCCGTTCTATTCTGCAGGTCATTTTTCTTCTTTTCCTCCCGTCTTTGGATTGGTCCTTAGTGTGCCATTCGATGATTGCTTAACTCAGGCATAGGAAGAGCGTTCTGAGTTTCGATTTTCTTTCCCGGTTGGCCATAAATCTTACAACATGCAATTTCATCGATGCCTAAGCCAGACGTATCAGTCCTCTTGGTCAGAGAGGCCTACTGACTGAACCCTGGACTGTCAAAAGAGTGCCCTTCGCTGCTTGCTGCCCACCGAGGGTAACATAGCTTACCCTAGTGGTATGTGTGCTTTCTTCGGCACAGACGATTTGCTGGCAGTACAGCAAGCTAAGTAAGCCTCATCAACCAGTCGTTGAGGATAAGGCGGACTCGGAGGTGGGCTAGACCTTGGAAACCTCCAAAGCATACGATCTCATCGCTTGTTTCATCAAAATCGGGCAGCAAGACGTCGGGCCCCTTCCCCCGGCCATGCCCGCATGCAAATGCAGGGCCGTTTGACCCCAGCTTTTGTCGAGGAATCCGGCATACTGGCTAGAAGGCTAGTATTGGGTGGCATTGCTCGGGCCCCCCACGGTGTCATCCCGACCTAGATCACCAGGCCGACAGGTTTGCGAAGGGCTGCGGCCACACCCGGCAGCTTGCAGCTGTCTAGGTGTTGGGATGAGCTACTTTCACGAGATCGATGAGCCTAGATCAACTGTGTATGGCATAGTCCAGTGCCTCCGTTGCACACCAGCACACCTCTGTAATTCAGCTTCGGTCAAGATACCGAGGCTGTGCTTCAGCTTCATGGCGAGCCTTGCCCCCGGGAGAGGAAGCTGCCGAACATGGCCAAGGAGCAATCCGATTCCGAGATCCAGGAAACCATCAGCGCCTCAACGCCGTAAAGCAAATTCGATTCCCGATGTACCAGGCTCGAGCCGGCGTTAATCTATCTGAGATACCTTTCCGATGCAGAGCAGCGGTGTGTCTCGTTTCAAAGAACTGATCATCTCTACTGTTCCTGACAAATGCTCTGCAAGATTGCCCAGGCTGCTTGTACATACAAATACCGTTCCACGGCAGCTGAGACAGCTACCCGTGTACAATACATACATGGCCATTCAGGGCACACTCGGGGGTCTAGAAACCTGTTGCCACATGCCCGACATGACTTATAATTAGTACATACGCTAGGTAGGGAGAGCAACGTCCGCCTACGCATCGCGAACCAGTGTGATGGGCAGACATCTGCAGAGCGTCAGCCATTTGGACCTGGCTCTCACCATAGGCTAAGTTGGAGCAATCCCCTTCGCTTCGTTACACAAGAGCACCATTCTGTGCTAGCCAGCCGAGTAAGTGAATGAGACCCTATGATCGGGCTCGTCCTCCTGCAGACCACCACCGTTATATCGTAAAGGAGGGCTAAAAATACAGAGCGTGGTGGGCAGAACTCTGGTTCGCTATGCAGTGATCATGCAAAACCAAGTGTGTTGGGAAGAGCCGAATGAAGTATTGGCAAGTCTTGATCTTTATCCAGACAGATACAGTGATGCTGACTGCATAGGGTGGTCAGTACGAAATACATTGATGCGAAAATCGTACGGACAAGATATTCCAAATCAAGAATCTGGAGATGTCATGTAGCATGCATGTCCATGTTCTTGCTGCGGATATCATCAGGAAGCGGGCAACAACTGTCAAAGGTCAAGGCGTCAAAAATGTTTGGATGAAAAGGCGGGGAAGGATCAAAAGGTCAGGCAAAAGTGGCATGTTTCCCTGGCATGGACTTTCGCAGCAGCGGCAGCTGGCGAAGAAGAGTCTTTTTCACAAGAGCGAGGGTTCAGACCCTCGGTGCTTGGGCCAGGCGGGAGAGAGACGACGGCGGCAGCCCGTGCGGCGCGGCTTGCCGCCCACCTGCATGGCCGGCAGCTCGATCACGGCAATCAGCCCACTGATTGGGCACTCGTTTCGCACGCATTTTGGCCCCCCCGGAGTGCGGGGCCGGTGATTGGCGGCACGGAAGGCGATGAGCAGCAGGGGTCGGGCGGTTGCTGTCGATGGGCAGCTGGGCATCGTTTACTTCCTGACCAACCACAGGGGTCATTGCCCCTCCAAGAAGCGCTTGGCATGCTTGGCAAGTCCTCCCCTCCGCAACCTCGCACCTATCACACTTTATCCCTCGCACCTCTTTTGTCCAACTCGGCAGAGCAGGGCCCAGACTTTGAGTTACCGTCGTCCAGTAGATTTGCTCACTTGCATATGCGAGTCCCGGTCACGATTCGTCTCTTTGCTTTCGAGTCTCGTGGCTCACCTCAAAGACTTTGTCCTCGGCATAGGAACTACTTCAGGAACAGTGTCCAAGCAGGGGCCGAAGAGCCCGATGGCGATACAATGCGCGATGGACATCAACCCAACATGAAGGCGTCGTCATTCTTGCCAATTGAGAAGAGGTATGGGAAACCAAACATGGTGCAGTGTATGTATCCCATGTTATCTGTGCTGTGCGGGATGCACGTCCATCGGTACCGTCTTCCGTGGTCCGTGGAAGCCAGGCACTTTTTACTACCATGGAGGTGCTATATTGAAGAATCCAACCCCCCTTTGCTGGATATAGCACACCATTCGAGTAGCCACGGCTTATCTACCCAGGTCGTCACTCAGCGCTCCCAGCTCCTTCTTGTCCCTTCCCCCTCCGCGTGTCGCCGCTTCCTTGTGTGCTTAACCTTGACGAAACTCGATCTTCAAAACGGGCGTTCTAGCACAATGTGTACCTTCAACTCTTCTCCTCGAGTGTAACCCATCCCTGTAACCGGAATCTGCAGCCAGAGGTCGCTCTTTGGGGCCACCCTACACTCACAGCACTACCTCACACCAGTGCCGCTCCTTTGTCCCGGTGGGCGTCTATTTCCCACCACGAGTCGCCGGGCTTTATTGGCAGTTCGAGGCCTCGGCCCTATCAGCTTGCCTGTTCCCATTTCCCAAGCAAGACCTCCCTCCCCCCCTGCTCGGTGTAGGTGTCCCCACTGCTTCCATTGCATCCCGTCGGGCCACTTACTCAACTGTCCCATGCAGTGGCGGTTCCCGCAGAAGCCGGATCTGCTTGTGCTGTGTCTCTGCTCGTTACGCAGCGGCTATTCAAAACCACCATTGCCCCCAGAAGGCGCCCCCGTTACGCTATCTCTCTTCCCTGGCAGCTGGACTCTCATATTCCCATCCTTCCCTTGGTTCACTTCTGCCCAGAGCTTGCACCAGGCCACAGCTACTCTTGTCTGAGTCGGCTTAGACCTGCAGAGCTCCTCTTTCCCTGAAGTCGAAGACTGGTCTCTTCCCTTCATTCTTGTCCCTTGTATAGGCTCTACGCAAAAGCAACGCCCGACGGTTACGGTCGCTCCCCTTAAGCAACCATGGTTGCCGACGAGAAGAAACGGCCAATGGCCTTGAACCTCACGCCAGTACGAAGCATGTCTGCTAGCTCAGTTTCCACCACAACCTCGACATCAACATCATCTTCCTTAGCCAAGCCACCCAGGACACCGCGGTTTGCTGAGGCAACCGCTGTTCACTCACCCATCGAGCCGCAGAGGAATCCGTTCTCCGAGAAGTCAGAAGTTGCCCATGCGCAACCAGGTGATGTCGGTTTTGGCTACATTGGAAGCGGAACCGACAGGGAAGCCATCACCATGCCTATGACGCCAAAGTCACCACTGAAGAGCGCCATGAAGGTGCCTGGGACGCCGGGGCGTGGCCTTTCGAATCCCCTGAGCCCCACTTTCAAGGAGGAGCAGATACTGGAAGCGAGGGAGAAGGACACGGAGAAGGACCAAGCGCGGGATCTGGTAAGATGCTCTCCTGGCCTGAAGCCTCGAGGCAGCATGGCTAACAAATTCAACAGAAAATCAAGACTCGCGTGCGCATGGCCAAGTTCGCCCTGCGCGGTGTCAGCTTCAGCTGCAGTCTCATCATCCTGGCCATGCTCTCGGCCTCGTTTGCCATATTCAATGCCACGAAGGCCCTTCCAGCTCTCAGCACGCTCCCCGTATGGGCCACCGGAACGCCGCTTTGGCCCCAGATCGTGGTGCTTGCCTGCGCGTGCGTGTCGCTCATCATCTGCATAGGCGTCTTCGTCGGTTACTGCCGCGGTGGGCACAAGAGGGCCGAGAAGGTTGGCGTCTACTACACCCTCTTCGCTGTCGGCTGGTTCATCTTCAGCATGGCCATGTGGGCAGCCGCTGCTGGTATCCTGCAGCACTCGAGGAGCAACAGCAACAACCAAGACCTGTGGGGCTGGGCCTGCGTGCAGAACCGCCGCTCGCAGCTCCAGGGTGCCGCACAAGATATTGACTACGCGCTCGTGTGCCGGTTGCAGGACTGGACCCTGATCTGCATCATCATCGAGCTCGTCATCGAAATCATCAGCATCACGCTGTACAGCGTCGTCTTCTACCGCTACTGGTCGAAGCGCAAGCTCCACAAGTCGATGGACCTCCGCGACAAGGCCCGGTCCGACTACTACCTCGCCCAGCTGCGAACCCAGTCGGCCCCGAACACGCCGGGATTCGGCCCCAAGTCGCCCTCGTTCTCGCAGTACGCCCTCTCGCCGCGCTTCCCGCCGTCCACGTACAAGTCCCTCGGTGACATTGAGGAGGGCGCGTCGCCGTTCACGCCGGGCGGGAAGGGCCTCATCATCCCCCAGTCGACCTTCTCCGCCCCGCAGACGGGCTTCAAGCTCCAGGCGCCCCCGACGAAAGCCAACCCGGCGACACCGGCAACGCCAAAGCATCTCTCGCCAGCGACCCCTACCGCGCCCTCGGCGACATTTAACGAACCCGCGCCCGTGGCAGAGGGCGAGCAGCAGTACGAGGCCGTCCCGATCCCCGGCGCTTATGCCGGGCAGGCAATCAAGAGCCCGCCGCCACTCCAGACGACATTCAACATCCCGCGGTAGCCCGCTTGACAAAAGGAAGCTTTGGGGGAGTGCGGCGGCTGATGCCGGGACTTTGGTATTGCATATATATTTCCTTTCATCCGTCTTAAGGGACAGCGGAGCTGCAGCGGAGGCTGTCGGCTTCTTTTCTTCCATCTTCATTTGGATTTTCCTTTGTCTTTATCGGTGGAACATACCAGGTGGCGTTGAGCGTGAATACCACACCGGGGCTGGAATCTTGGGTACCTTTATCTATCTTAATAGGGCTGGGAGTCGGGGGATGTGTACAATACAATTACCTCGATGATGATGACGATGCTGGGTGACTCTCGGCATCGGTCGGGGGTGTAGCTGAGCAGATTTGGACCAAATCTGAGCTAGACTGGCGCTGAGGAAGTATATCCAGATGTGAACAATCCAATCTGGGTTCCAATAATCTGTGTATGACTGCATGGTTGGTTGTGATTCAAGCTCAAGTGCATAAGTCGGGCCTTTTAGGAGCCGTTGAAAGTGATCCGCCTATATGGGGACGACTTCATTCCATGTTTTTCGTTCGAAGCAGCAGCTTAGGTGACTTCGCGTCAGCGCATCCGTTGAGAGAACAGTATGGCTGCTGAATGTCATTATTATGAATGCGGCATTGTTTCGTGATACCGGGTTGGAGTTGAAAGACGCTTCATCGCGAGAAGATCTCAGGGGTTAGGGGATGTTATGAACCGGTGTCTTAATTGCTACACTTTGATCCCCCCTTGTCACAGATGAGATGACGCTAAACAAGTCTTAAAATTTCCAATACCATTTAAAGCCTTTCCACCCCTGCATTAACAAATATTATGATCTGGCCGAGGTATTGAACAACTGATGAGGGAGACAGGTTTGTCGGGACACACTCGTTGACAGAATCAAGCTTACTCGAGGCGTCGAAAGAAACCTGCGTCATTGTTGCAGCGAACTAGCGACAAATCATGGCCGCGAACGCTTTTGGACGACAAGCTTGGCGTCAATTTATGCGCAACAGCTGCCGCGGCCCTGCCGTGACAACACCCCCGAGGCTGCTGCAACAGCAACAACTCCAATTCTCGCTTCGTCGCCAGGCGTCTTCTTCGTCCTCAGCACCTGTTCGCGCGGGTCGCCCTGTTAGCCACTATCCCTCTTCCCTCCTCCGTCGGCAACCAACCGCGCAACGATCGTACAGCTCCGGTTCTCAAGGCGGGCAGAACATCCCACCACCACCGCCGCCTCCTCCTCCCCGCAGGAGCAACAACAACCAGATCAAGTTCTGGCCGTTCCTGGTTGTCATTGCGTTGGGCAGCGGGGGCTACATCTTGTTGGTTAATCAACGGATAGGTACGTTGGCTGGGTCATATCGGTAGAGGGGATGAAGACGGAAGAGGGGCAGGCAGAATGCGACAACATACCTGCCCTGGAATGGCTACCAAGGCGCAATCATGCCTCCTGAACCCCTCTCCCTTCCTTCCGCCAAAAAAAAAAAAAAAAAAAAAAAAAAAAAAAGGAGTCGCCCAACTAACCTTTCCCCCCTTCCATCACAGAAATGCCTCCTCCCACAAAGTCCACCACCCCAGCCTTCTCCGCCTCAGACGTGACCGTCATTTTCGTCCTGGGCGGTCCCGGCGCCGGCAAAGGCACACAGTGCGCGCGGCTGGTCAAGGACTACGGCTTCACGCACCTGTCGGCGGGCGACCTGCTGCGGGCCGAGCAGGACCGGCCCGGGTCGCAGTACGGGCAGCTGATACGCGACTGCATCAAGAACGGCGAGATTGTGCCCATGGAGGTTACCGTGGCGCTGCTTGAGAACGCCATGCGGGATACCATTTCCTCCAAAAAGTCGTCCAACAACAACCCGGGCAGCAATAACAATTATAAATTCCTGATCGACGGCTTCCCGCGCAAGATGGACCAGGCGCTGAAATTTGAGGAGGTGGTGTGCCCGGCCAAGCTGGTGCTGTTTTACGACTGCCCCGAGGAGGAAATGGAGCGCCGCCTGCTGGAGCGCGGCAAGACGAGCGGGCGCGCCGATGACAATGCCGAGTCGATCCGCAAGCGCTTCCGCACGTTTGTTGAGACCAGCATGCCGGTTGTTAACCACTACGAGGCTGAGAAGCGCGTCGTGAAAGTCGACGCGACCCCGTCGCCTGATCGGGTTTATGCCGATACCCAGGCCAAGCTTAAAAAGGCACTTGGGGATAAGCTTTAGACGGTTGATGGTGTCTTGGTTGATGGGTTTTGTTGCTTGAGGGGGTACTTGGGCAAGACTACTTTCGCGTTCACTAATCTTCTCCTTGATAGACTACGCAGTAGACTAGGGATCGGAGCGATACGGCAGAGCACTCGAGGGGAGAGGGTTCCTCGCCTTACATGGCACGTTCGCTGCCACCTTTTCTTGTATCATCAGCCTTTAGAGAAACATGTTTTCACTTGTTTTGTTTTCCCATTTCGTAGGCATCCATTGTCCTGTATGTAACTAGTCATAAGCAGTGTCCAGTCCCTAATGGAGGGAAAACCCAACTTTTCCCCTATGCCTAGTGCAATGCCCATCATTGCACGAGAAACGCATGCATTACCGAACCGTAGCCCGCCATCCCCAGAAGTGCAAGACCCAACCCGGTCAGTTAGTATCTGGTGCCCTGGATATCTACCCATGCGAAAAGTGCACCATCAAATGTAGTCTAGCTTCCCTCTTTTGGTTCAACTCCGGGCCCAAAACCAAGTGAAAAAGGCTAGCCACGATCGTAAACCCATTTCTTCAAGACTCCTGTGCCCCACGTTCAGTCATCATCATCGGTGCGCTGCTTCGGCGGTTGGCGGCGGCGATCGCCGCCCTGGCCGCCGCTAATGCCGACGTTGGCAAGCTTGCGCTCAATCTCCTGCTGCTCGCGCTCGCGCTGCGCCTCAGCGTCGGCCTGCGCCTTGCGGACGACGGCGGTGAGCCGGTCGACGACCGACTTGAACTGGTCGACCCTGGTGCCCAGCTCACGCCACTGCTTCTCGCCAAAGACGCGGTAGGTCGTCCGGTGCACCAAAAAGACCTGCTTCTGTTGCGAAAGCCGGCCCTCAACCAGCTTGGCGCGGATCACATCAATTGTCCACATCTCAACCTGCTCGGAGGGAATCTGTAGGGCGCGGGCGATGTTGGCGTAGGGAATCTCGCGGTTGGGCGTGCTCGCGGCCAGGCTGGCAAAGGTGAGCAGGCGCATCTTGCGCTGCAGCTTCTCGTGGTCGAGCTTCTCCTTCTCGATCCAGCCCTCATGCTCGTCTCTGAAGTCGTTGTAATCCTCGAGATCTTGCTCGGTGAAAATGTCGAGCAGCTGTGCGTAGACCGGGTGCGAGTCGCTCAACGCCTGCACGCTGGGCAGGGCGCGGAGATCTTGGAAGTCGAAACGGGTAGGGGATGAAATGGCCATGCGGGTGGCTTTGAGTGAGAGCTTCTGGGCCTCCTCCGATGTGATTTCCTCTTGGTCCTCGCGGTCGAACGTGGCTATGGCCTTGACGAGATAGTGGTATGCCTCCCTGTGTAATCCGCTAGTCAGTGTGCAGCCTAGAGACGCACGACCCCGGACAAGTTACGTACTCGTCGTCGCCAGCCTCTCCCGCAACGTCGGCGACCTCTACATAAAGCCTGCGCTTGTCCTCCTCATCCGTCTCCCACGCGGCAAACCAGCCCTCGAGGTTCGGTAACCGGGGTTTGAGCAGGTCAAACTGGCCGTGTTGGCGGATAAAGCGAACGATCTGCATGAAGACATGGTACCGCACTGGATTGGTCTTGTCGAGGAGGTTGAAGATGGTGCTGAGCGCGTTCGCGGCAAGGGTAAAACCGTGAGTAGGAGACGACGTGATGGGCTTGAGGAGGTTTCCGCAGATGGCAGGAAGGTACTTTTTGTAGTCGCTGGACTGCAGAACCAAGTGGATGAGGAGATTGTAGGCGCCGGTAAACTCCTTCTCGGGAACTTGATTGAGGTAGCTTGAGGCCTTGACGATGGCCTGGAGGGCTTCTTCGTTTTGTTCCTTGGCAAGCAGCGACTTCACCTGCTCGCCGACCTGGATGTAGTCGGCCATTTCCTGCGCCAGCTCTGCGAAAGAGCCATCGACAAAGAGAAGCTGAGGAGACGACGCCATTTTGAATGAGTTCGCGTCCTTCCAGATCGGGCTGCTGCCGTAAAACTCCCAGTGCTTTTTGAGTTCCAAGGTCGCGATGAAACACGCCCGCCGGGTGTAGTTCCAGTCCTGGAACTTCTGGGTTTTGCTGAGGAACAAGGCAGAGCGGTACGAAGGCAGTTCAGAGTCCCCGGGCGGAGATTCGTATTTCTCGTCGTATGCGACCGGATTGCCGCCTTGCGTGGTCGATTGGGGCGGGAGGATGGCGGTTTCTTTGCCTTTGCCTTTGCCCTCCTTATCCTCGCCTACAAAGCCAGAATTTCCCTGCCCCGCATCCGAAGCCATTTTTCCCTTGCTAGTGAGCAGACGTTCTGTGCGGGAGGATCACGTGTTTTGGACGCTAAGCGGAAAATGGAAAGCTAAGCGAGTGTTTTTGTGGGCGCTTTGGGAAAGTGGGGCTGGTGTCTGTGCTGCAAACAGCTCTTCGTTGTTTCTCCCACCACATGAACATGCATGCAACTAACCAACCGACTCTACCAGTCGCTCCACCCACTGTCATCTCACTTGAAAGCCGCTCGCTCTATTCCAACGTTTACCGGCAAGTTAACGGGAGGGCCTATAATCCCAAGTGACGAAGTGATTACTCTAATTCCACAATCCTGACAGGAGACACCGTCGATTCAAATTCCCCTAACCATCGCCGAGTGTAGCATCAAGCCGCCAAGTGTTCTACATGTTAGGCAATGCCAGGTCATGATGCTACGCCGTATGATACGAGAGCGAACCATACTTGGAACCTGAATGTTAGCAAGCACCGACACAAGGCTGCGCGCTCAAGGCCAGGGGCCCGAAAGGCCTCCAACCGATCTCTGAGCCACGATCTTAAGTTTCCATCGAGCTCAGATCCCAGCAGCATAGGGCCGCTTGAGGGTCGGCCTCAGTGGTTCGAACGGGGCAGTAACATAACGTTAGGCTGATTGACCCTCCAAGCTTCAAGAAAAAGTCCCCATGCTATTTGGAGCTTTATAACGTGGCAAAACGGGCTGTAGCTGTGTGACTGCCGATAGGTACCTAGGTAGTCTGATCCAACACGCCCACATGGCACCGGTACCTATACCACCTACCTTACGCAATACGGCACTCCATAGATGGATTACATTACTAGACTACACAGTATGCATGGACAAACCACTTGACCCCAACGCTTAAGACGAGATGACCAGCCCTACCACACACACATTGCTTGCACTTGCATCTCCAAAGTGAACCCCTGCATCTGAGCCAAGACGGCTAGAGTGGGGTGCAGCGGATCATTGTTAGGCCCGCCCCTTGACCCCAAACGGGGAGTCAGCCTCCCGCTGACAGGCCAGGAGCTCTAGCGCGCGAGGCCGCTGAGGCGCGGTCCCGATCGGTTTCCAGGTTCCAGGTTTCCAGTTTTCTGAATCCTCCACTGAGCTAGAGTGGTGACGGCCGCTGTAATGTTAAGTTGAGCCCTCCCACGAGGCCGCCCCAGTGTCTACAAGGCACTTTCACCAGGCCACACACTTCACACCCTCCCGTCACCCTTGCCCTTGCTCTCGCAAACTGTCACGCTGCAGTTAGCGAATTGCAGGCTCACCCAGCCGATCTGGTTGACTACTTAAGCTCCAGGTCACGGTACGGTGTTGCTCATCTCAGCTCTCCCACCATGGCTCCACGATCTGAAGGCAGCCATCTGAAGAGAGCCCGAGTTTCCGTAGGTCCCCTTTAGTGTCTTTTTTCCGCCGCAGGCCCTGTCCTCGGTGGCGTTACACCCGCAGCCATGCTCCGCCGATTAATACTCTTGCTGCAGGGCTCGCCGGGAGACGCGGAACAAGAATCTTTCAAGAAGCCCCGCCGCTCCGAGCGGCTACTATCACAGCGCGTCAATGATCATGATGGACTCAAGACGCCCGTCCAGGCACTACATCAGCTCCCCTCGCCTGTGACCCACATCGCCAGCGAGGGTACCAACGAGTTCTCCAAAGAAGCGACGGCGACCCCGCCAGAGGGTCGTCTGAGTCAGATCACACGCCGCCACGACGACGAGAACTACTCGCAAGCCCTTGCATTCAGCTCGCCGCCCCAGGACACGCAAGCTTTCAGTCAACAGCATGTAGACCCCAACGCTCCGCTCTCGGACGAGGTCGAAGATGAGGTCAAGGAAGGCGTGTGGGGTTATCTGTTTCCCCTTGACACACGGTTTGGAGGGACTTGCGTGGTTCTGAGGAAGAGAGAGTCCTGTGCGCTTCCAGACACCCCTTCAGAAGACGCCTCTACGGGGACACTCCCCAAGAGGGGCGGTAGAAGGGGCCCAAGGGCGCCGCCCAAAGATCAGGCAAGCAGCGCCAGGAGCCTACCGGCCGGAGGATACCTGATCGGGCGCCATCCCGAGTGCGGTAAGCATTTTCGTGGAGCATGTTTCGTGGCAGGTGGGCCATCGTAACTAACAGGAAGCAGATGTTATCGTAAATGACGGAAGTGTATCGAATCGCCACTGCCTAATTTTCACCGAGCACAAAGGTAATGACACGGTTGCTATCCTGGAGGATCTCTCGAGCAATGGAACATTTGTCAACGATGCGCTTGTTGGGCGGAACCAACGGAGAGAGCTCAAGGAGCACGACGAGATCGCCGTGCTCGACAAGGCTCGTTTCGTTTTCAGATACCCCAAGAATCGCCAAGCAAACGCCTTCCTGCAGCAGTACAGACTTGTCGACAAACTCGGAAAAGGCCATTTTGCCGAAGTATATCTATGCATCGAGAAGTCTACAGGCCAGCGTTACGCAGTCAAGGTGTTCACCAAGACCAGCCCGGACGACATATCCAAGGATGGAGGCCTCCAGCAGGAAATCGCCATGCTCATGGGTGTCAGCCACCCCAACGTCCTGTGTATCAAAGATACCTTCAGCGAACCGAATGCGGTGTACCTGGTTTTGGAGCTGGCGCCCGAGGGCGAACTGTTCAACTATATCGTAAATGAGAAGAGCCTGTCCGAGACCCAATGCCGCAAGCTCTTTACACAGCTTTTCCAAGGAGTCAAGTACCTGGTAAGCCTCATTGTTCGCCCATTAGCCACTTGTCACAAACTGACAACTTGTGCAGCACGACCGCAATATAGTTCATCGGGACATCAAACCCGAGAACATTCTGTTGGTGGACAAGAACCTAAACGTCAAGCTCGCTGATTTTGGGCTTGCCAAGATCATTGGAGAGGAGTCGTTCACCACGACGCTTTGTGGCACTCCCAGCTACGTGGCGCCCGAGATACTTGTCGACAGCAGGAGACGCAAATACACCAAGGCCGTGGACATATGGTCGTTAGGTGTAGTGCTATATATCTGCCTTTGCGGGTTTCCTCCCTTTTCGGACGAGCTCTACAGCCCCCAATTTCCCTACCAACTCTCGGACCAGATCAAGAAGGGGCTATACGAGTATCCCTCACCGTACTGGGATCCGATTGGCGATTTAGCTCGTAAGTTCTTCGTCCTTATTCCGCATATTTGTACGTGGCCTTGTACTAATTCAGCCACGCAGTCGACCTGATCGACTCAATGCTCGTCGTCGACCCCAACAAGCGTTTCACCATCGACCAGTGTCTCGCCCATCCGTGGATGACGCAGAAGGAGCTTGGGGTCAACGACAGCACTAACGGTCTCGTCAGCGGCCTCGCCGGCCTGGAAATGAGCCGCCGCGGCGTGACGAGGGAACGGACTTTGCTGAGCTCTATCAACACGGCCCAGGTCGTCAACCGCGTGCCTGGCAACAACAACCGGCCGGACGTCAAGATCTACTCCAAGAACCCCGGCAATAGCAAGGCTACGGCGCCGAGGAAGGAGCCGCGCCCTGATGAGCAGCGTGATCCGGGCGAGTTCATGGCTCTGGGTGGCAAGGGCGACCAGGAGTTGTTTGGTAACGATCCAGGAAGCAATTATCCGACGAATGACATTGCTGGGAATGCACAGGCGTCGAAGGCGAAAGGGAAGGCGAAGGGTAAGGGCGGCCGTTAAGAGAGGGTGAATTATTGGGGTGGTGATGGGGCTCGGGTTTTAAAATCACTGGATTTGTTTTGGAGTTCCATGGGGTTTGCTTTTCATCTCCATTTACTCCATGTTTATGTTCGCTCAGGGGTGTAAGGGGGTTTTCATGATTTCTGGGCTTGTGTTAGTGTCGGGGTACATTGCGTTTTTTCCTTCTGAAACTTTGTCTAGTCCAAGTGAGCAAGCGAGCGAGCTTTGGGACTGGCATTAGAAAAGGAGTTGCCTGGTGGGATTATAGCGAGGATGGCATAGTAATTATATAGGGGAGGAGATGTATTAGCGGTCTATCACCAGTTTTACCATAGGGAAATATAGAGAACAACTCTTTGTACTATGTGAAACTTCTCCCTATACTATGCGGGTCCCAACCACCCACACAAGCCCCTAACCCTGACATCCCATCTACCATTCTTTTCCTTCC
Source organism: Canariomyces notabilis (assembly GCF_033297395.1). Lineage (NCBI taxonomy): Eukaryota > Fungi > Ascomycota > Sordariomycetes > Sordariales > Chaetomiaceae > Canariomyces > Canariomyces notabilis. The sequence continues at coordinate 1,031,475 of NW_027041824.1, forward strand.
ACTTCAGGACCTTGCTCACTTTCTATATTCCATTCTACAGATTCGTGGTCAGGTCTTGTACTTGGCGGTAACTGCCGGGCGGGAGGAAGCGACTGAACTTGGCTGTCATCTAGCCGGGCGAATGAACCTTGGATTCGCCGGGCCCGAGAATCTTATCACGGCGATTGACGAAGAAGTGGAACGCGGCTGTTGCCTTGGAGCCAGGTGCGAGAGCTTGAACGCGGCAATTGCGCTGCTGCCACGAGGTAATGCTCGTGGCGATCGATTTCGCGAAGAGGAATGGTCGCGATCTTGACGTTGGAGGCGCGAGAGAGTAGTCGCTTTGGTGAGCGATAAGAATGGGGTGGGATGTTAGGGTTAGGGGTTTGTATGGGTAGTTGGGACCCATATAGTATGGCGAGAAGTTTCACATAGTACGAAGAGTCCTTCTTGAAATAAAAGGGGTATCTAGATGTATTGATAACACAGTTACTCTGTCTCGGGGCTGGTGTTCCATGTTTGCGAAGAGCACTTATTAGAGCAGCCCTCCAAATCTGCTATAACGGCCCTGCTTCGCCATCTGTTGTTGTAATTGCAAAGCCAGGTTCGATTTTGCTGAGCTGTTGCATCCCGTCTCTCTCTATCTTCGCAAGCCTGGCCAGAAATTGCCACTTTATCGTCGTATCTTCACTAATCAAGGCATGTGGAAGCCCAGGATGACTCAATCACCAGCCCGGTCACAGGGTCGACATGATCACCTGAGCCAGACACACACACAATCACAGGGAAAGTCTGGCGATACGTCATGGAGAGAACCAGACGGATTATGGACCATAGTGTATGCTGTGTCTCTTTCTCCTTACCAGGTCGGTAACTCATGTGTATTATGCCTAGGTATAATACTGTAGTGTGCCTATCTGCCTGCTTGCCGTCACCCCCTATGGTTGCATACTATCGTTGTTCTGCTTCATTCCACCCATAACCACAGGATTCGTTACACACTACACACAACACACAACAACCACCTATGCTCATCCATATATTCTCACTCCCGGCTCCCCTTCCTGGGAGAGACGCTGGATTCCATGATCTCGCCAAACGAGCAGATCAATAAACATTTCCAAACCTTGACCTAAACCGACTTCTGGGCCGGACTAGGCAATCCTTATCCTCCCGTCCTTATATCTATCTCTGCCATGGTATCCTTTTCATCGTCTCCCCTCGTCTCGAGTCTTCGTCCACGCACCGGGGACAGCAATGATCGCTACCGGCCCGCTAAGCCAACTCGTACCCACAACCAAAGCTAGAAACTCAAGAGTCAACCGCCACAAAGAACCAGAGTAGACACACGGCAAGGCAGGCTAAATTTAGCAAGAGAGAGGAAAGCCAAAGTAGTAGTAATAGAATACGTACTCGAGAATGGAACCAAATGAAGTCGACTAACACCACAGAAACGAAAATATATGTACTTGTAAAAGACCACGCACAGAGAACAGGGCAGGCAACCAACCCAACCTCAACTCATCAGGACCGGATCTCATTTGATACATGACGGTGTTAGCCAAACAACCCAATGCTAGGCCATGCCACTCCACGCAAGAAAATCATCGCACGTTGCATCCTACAGCACCTTTACCCCCTACCCCCTATCCCCAACAAGCCAGCCCAAACCTCCGATCCCTCATTCCCATACAGAAGCAAACCCTCACATTCCCCCCCATCCTACCCCCCTACCACCCAACCTACCTTCGCCTACCCTACCGACCCTACCAGAATTACATTACCCATCCCTAAACCGTGTCATAAAATCATTTCATTCCCCAGCCCAGCCCAGCCCAGCCCAGCCCAGCCCAGCATACAAAAGACAAAAGTACACCGAAAAGTACCTAGACAGAGTAAAACAAGACAAAGTCTCTCAACAATCAACAAGAACGAAACGCTCTCTCCCTCCTGCTCCCGCCCAAAAACGGCACGCCGCACGTGACAGCCCCCAACATGCTCTATCGTTCGGGGATAGGCGACTTGGCGAGCCTGCCGCCGGCGCTGACCCGCTTAAGGAGCTTGCTATTGTTATTACTATTACTATTATTGTCTCCCGCCGCCATCAGGGATGACGACGGCGAAGACGACGAGAGGAGCGAGACCCCCGCCCCGGCCCCCGCAGAGTCGTGGTGGTAACCCTCTATCGCAGCCTTTCGACCGCGCTTCAGATCAATGTAGGCCTGCGCGGCCAGGCTGAGGGGTACCTGCGGGAGGGAGTCTGGGAGTTCAGCGCCGTTCTGGATGAGGAGCTCGGCTACGGGGAAGGGAACGACTCTGTCGACTGCGGCTGGCGTGGGTGGGGCGGCTTGGTTTGGGATAGGGGAGGGCGGAGCGGGGTCGGCTGCCGCGAGGGCCAGGTAGATGGCGTGAGTGCCTCGGGATTTGTCCGTCACGTTGGGGTTGGCTCGGAGCGCCAGCGCGTATATGATCTGCTGGATCTCATTCCTCTTGATCGCCGCGAGGAGGGTATCATCGGCAGTGGCGAATCGGGACAATGTGCTGGATAGAGGCTCTACGTACGCTCTGTCGACGTACTTGGCCGTGATGAATTTGAGGCGCTGCTCCCGGGTGGCCTGTGGTGTGAGTTTCTGCGCCGGGTCCAGCTTGGCTTCAAAGACCATGTTGGACACCCTATTCCCAACAAGGAGAAGAAGCTCAATGATATCCGGGGTAAAGGAGGTTGTGTCGAGGGTGAGGGACCTGATCTTGCTGATGTGTGTACCTAGGGACCGGTGGATACCGCTGCACTCAATGCAGACTATGATTGCGAGATTGAGCGACACCCACTCAACCTTGTTGCTGGAGCCGCAGTCGGCACACCATGAATTCCCTTGGTCATTCTCACGGAGCATCTGGAGCAGCTTATCAGGCCGCTCCTCGTAGCTGATGCCGCGTGAAGTGCCAGGGCGATGGCCAACGGTCGTCCGCCTCAGGGGGGCGGCGCTTGAGCTGTGGCTCGAATGGCTGAGTGACGTGCTTTTGCCTATCAGCACCGAGCCGATGTCTACCCCGTTTAAACCGGAGTCACCAGGGGCTGTCGGCGGCTTGTCCTTGAAGGAGCGTCCCTCGACAGCGCTCTGCAGCGCATTGTTGATAGCCATGATCCAACTATTCATGTCCTCTTCGGATGTTGCTTGGTAAACTCGTTTAAACTGCGGAGTAATAACTTCAAAGCAGAAACGGCGCTCTGCATTCCTGGCCTCTCGAACGGAGGCCAGACGCAAGTCAATTGGATCCATATGAAGATCCAATCTCTGTTTCCAGTTGCTGTACTCGGACAGCTTCCCTTGGTCGAGGACTATCCAAAACCTGCCCGTTGTCAGCAACTGTGCGGATCAGCGAGGGTCCTATCTGGGTACTTACTTATGCCAACCCTGCTTGTTTAAATTCCGTGGATCTACGTGACCGCCCGGCCGATTCAGCGCCCAAAGGAGGCCTTCTTTCCTATTGGCAGCCTCTTTCTCGGATGGCACCGGTTGGCTGGGATCCCGCTCCTCCAAATCACGGATGCCCTTGAATTTGGAACTTTGTTGCGGACTGCCAATGGCAGTTTGCTGGTTGAGGCTCCCAGGTGACCTAGACAGATCGCCTGCATTTGAGGGGCTACTTGCATTTGTCGAGCGTGTCAATCTCAGCTGTGATCCTGTGCTGTCCGCGCGGCCGATCTCAGTGTCCGAGTTGTTGGACAAATTCCCGTTCGCCTGGCCTGGTGCAGCGCTCGATCCCGACGAGGTGGATGGCGGTTCTGGTTCCAAATAGGGGAGGTTGCTCTTCTCTAGAAGCCTCCGCTTTTCTTCCCGTTCCCGGCGTTGGTACTGATACTCCTTGTCCGCCTCCTGAACCTCGGTGGAGAGGGCTTCGAGCTGCGGGAGCAACTCATCGACCTTTTTGGCAGTGTCTAGAAAATTTCTGGCCTGCGCGTCTGCGTATTTCGTGAGGTGTGACAGGATCTCCTGTTCTTTGCGGCCACCTGATAGATCCTGCATAAAAGACGAATAGTCGAAGCGCTTTAACTCGAAATTCTTACGCTTCGTCTGGTACTTTGAATCGCTCTGCTTCGCCTTGACCGAGTCGTGGCGCTGGCCTAAGTAGCGGCTGACATAGGCGTAGAAGTCCTTGCTCTCCTCTTCAAAATCGCGCTTCTTCGCCTCAGCCTGCTTGATATCCATCTGGTACAGCTTGCTCACGGGGTCGATGACAATTTTCTGCAGATTTGCGGTATTCTTCCGCTCATATAGCAGGATCTCGCGGGCGATCTTGTCAAAGTAGTGCTCGATGGCGGGCTGGACCGCGTTGGCATTGGTCGATGCCATGTCCTTCAAAGCCTCCATGAATCCAGCAAACGCATCGTTTGCCTCTTGTTGCGCGGCGTAGACCTGCTCGGCCTTCTTGATCAACCTCTTCATCTGCATTCTCATGTTGCCTGTCTTCTGCTCGAGTGCTTTCATGGTCGCCCGAAACACGGGCCCGTCGTCAGAGACAGACATGTCCTCGCCCGGTCGAGGACAGGCTACGTCGACCTTGATCGGCTCCTTTGCAGTAGGCGGCGGAGCGGATGGCGCACTGTTCGCTGGATCCAGGAGAGGCGGCTGCGGGGAGGTAAACTCATCGTGTTCCGGTATGGTGCTGATCTGGGATTCCAGCGACTGCGCTGATACCACACGAACCTTTGGTGGAGCGCTCAGGAGAGGAGGAGTTGGCGAATTGGGTTGGCTGAGATACGGAGAGGCGTCTGTAGCGTGTGAGCACCCCTTCGCCAAGATGGTGGCTGAGTCATGGAACCTACTGGCGACGTAGAAGGAGAAACTGGCTAAGGTGTGAAGGCGATGGGCCCGTTGGTCGTACTCGACGAACTAGAAAGCACTTAGCAGCTGGATAGAGTGGTTGGGAATTGCAATCTGGACGGCACAAACACTGCATGAGTTCCGCCAGCCACCCCCTTTGTCCTCGGCCGACTTTGGCGGCTTCCAGCGCCATGTCCAGTCAAATGTCACTGATGCGCTGCCTTCGGTTGAATAGCTCCCAACAAGTTCAACATTGGCATTCTTGTGCAGGTTGGGATCTGCATGGAACTCGCGTGTGACGAGATTCTCGACTTCACGGGGGTTTGAAGCAAAGACGAATGTGAGGCCGTTGATCTGAGTATCTGGGAGGGCTGTGGGCTCGGGACTACCAGTTGGGCTTGGAGCGGCATGTTGTGGCCTGCGGATAACGAATGTGAATGTGAATAAAAGGTCGTCATCATTGGCGAGTTTCAGGAGGAACGAAGGGGCTGCAGCAGCGCTGGATGCTTCCGTGTCCTGCAAGACCAGCGTCAGCAAAGACTGCCAGTCCTCAACAAAAAGAGAGGCTGCCTGAAAGACATGCAAAGATATGCAGGGGCTAGGGCTGCTCACTAGGATGAACTCCACGGGGTTGGAGTCGCCGAGGGCTCGTGATGCGGATACTCGTGTAGCAGGGAATGCATTTGGAAAGATGTTGATTGAAGTGCGCTTTTTCGGGCTAGTTATGACGGCGGAAGAGATAGATACTATGGAAGAGAGTAGATTGTCAGCGCATGATCCATGATGCATGAGATGGGTTAGGGTGCACAGAGTCGCATGGGCGGGGATAGAGAGCGAGTGTGAATATTTACATCGGTTCTGGTCTCTAAGATAGAGAGATGCACCCTCGTCGGGCACGCTGCTAACGTTGCCCATCTCGGCGCCACGATTGCTGGGGATGCGCACCGCTTCGAGGCCGAATGCGAGAGGTGAGTCTGCGTGTTGACGACAGTGGAGGTTGAGGGTGGTCGCAGTCGAATTCTAGCCAGCGGAGAGGTTTCCCAGGTTGACTGCGGCGGCTCGCAGCGGCGCGGCGGGGTTAAAGTTACCTGTTCCGTAATGCCTCTTTTGTCGGCCCGCAACTGCTGTAAGTTGGGTGGAAGTCGGAAGGGGCGCCGGATTCGCAGCAGGTCCTTCTGAAACCCTGCTAACCAGCCCCGTTGCAACGGTCGCTTGGCTCTTAGCTGGACGCCCCGCCCCTGTAACTATGTACTGTACTGTATTGTATGTAAAATACATACACAATACCTCCAAGGACCTCGGATAGGGGTACTTGTATTGTACAGTACCTGCAGGTGCAGGTTGGATTCATCAGAACTTTAGCTGCAAGCTATCACAAGCCAGCAATTCACTAATCCGCTTGCAGATGACAGTTCCCGTCGTCACTTACATACATCTCTATCAGACATATGCCAACGAACCACGCAACAACCTGGAAGAACTGGCCGCGCTGTCACGAGCCTCCTGAGCCACATTCGTGATCAATCGGTCTGATGCCTGTCCTGACGCTAGCGTTTCCGTTAGTTGAGTGCTGGACAGGTGCTAAGGAGAGGAATACGATAGGCGGCACTTACCAGGCTTAGAGGCTGAGAGCTGAAGGCACAAGACACGATAGTCTAACCTTGCTATGATACTACAATCATGTGGCGCAAACGTCTTGCCCCTGGCAGCTGAGACTCTTGTGCCTCTTCCGTGAGATCTTGTCAGAACTTCAGAATACCGTTGGCGCCCCGCATTTGCGATTCCCGCTGGTGATGTCAGAGGCCTGTGTCCATGTACAATACAAGGTACAGTACATACAGTATGTATTGTATCTGACTTACTTACATGTACAGGATATTACATTCACTACGTACCTGACCCGTTTATAGGCGCTTTGCATGTAACTCTCTCTCGTCAACGTCTTTTGAGAGGAACTAGTAGTATGAACATCAGGTCCACGGAACCACGGGTAAGCGTTGACCAGATTATCATAGCTTTGCATTCAGGTGCTAGTGTAACCCGACAGGTTCAGAGAAGATGCACTGCCCGGTATCCACAGCATGTTGAGACTTCCATGTGGAAGACTTGTGGGGCATCCCATCAACGGCACCTCCAGATACATCCACGTGAGCAAGTTTTCAACGTCCCAGGGTTATCTATTTCGTGCAGAGTCTTCCATATGTAGAGCCAACGGACAGATGGAGTGCACCTGGACCCATACACTACATCAAACTTGAGAGTTTCTTTGGTATAGGCTAGGAATTTCGCGGCCGGGTTAGATTTGGAAGGGCAAATGTAGATGTCTTCATATACGGAGTACGCTAGGCTGTATTGTATTGAAAGTTCCGGAATTCGTGTATTAAACTAAATCCCCTATCAAGTTGGGCTGGCTCGGCTGGGCAGAACACACTCGAATCGTGTTTGTGGAACACTGCAATGGAATGACTTCGAGTAAATCTGTCCTCCAATGTCCAGACAATTAAAAGGTACCACTGCAGAATAATTGCGAGCTCTTGGCTCAGGTATCAGAGAGTTAGAATGCACCCGAAGGTACGGAGTAATTAGAGGTCCACGTCTCTGGCCGCGTTCATTTCCCTTCTCGGTTGCTGGCACCCCCCGCAGCCAAGGCTCCTAAAGTGAATTACCGACAGTGTAACACCTCCTGAACGTGACGGATTCCAGCTTGCTGTCACTCTCTGACATATGACGTTCCTCCCACAACTGCGACCCAGAACATTGTCCGATACAATCGCTTTACCGATCCCCCCCTCGACATCCGACAGCCTGCCCTTGCCTCAGTGCAAAAATCGTGCTTGGTTCTGGTTCCCTAGTTTGACTGCGTCTGCTGGGATTTTCCAGGCTGGCCGTTGGCCGCCATGACCACGGGCGCTTAGCATCTTCAGCAACACTATCCAGTCTCTTCTCCAATCTCCAAGAACTCGCACGGCCGCGCCGACATGTCGACGGCATCACGGTCTTCTTACCATCCCAACCGCCGGTTCGGTAGTGTGCAGAGCATACAGGATGACAGTCGCTCCAACCGCACGTCTTCGAGGACCCGCGCCCCGGCGGTTAGCTACGATGATGCTTACTCGTTCGCCCTCCGCATCGCCTACCTCCGCTATCTTCTGCAGCCGAGGAAGAAGCGAAAGGAGTATGTCAGCACTCCAAAACCGCCCCAGCGCACCCACACCCATAGCTCGAGTATGAGCGAGCTCTTGAAGGAACTGGTCCCCTCGGGTTCATCCTCGATGAAGCTGCCGAATGGTTTCTACAAGGCCCTTGAGCGACGCATGTCTGGTGTTCTCCAGGGCATTGAGAAGTTGCCAGGATACAGCGATGCTGCCGTGAAAAGGACCTTCGCCGAGGCCTACACTGCCTTCACCGCCAAGGAGTTTCAAAAGTCCATCGAAAAGGACCGCAAGGTGGAACCGCTGGTCTTGATCTTCTACTCGTCCGCAACCAAGGCTCAGGGACGGGGTAAGCCTGCCGACGACCACTCGTGGAAGCAGCTGGTGGACAGGCACCTTGCCATGTTTATCCGACTCCTCAGCAGCATCTTGAGAGACAAGGGGGACGCCGAGCTCGTATTCCGCCTCAACACTCTTGAAAAGAAGCTGATGAGCAATGACCAAAACCTATACCTCGATACTGGCCAGGAAGACCATTCATATGTCGAAGTCGAGATCCCCCTCAGCTACGAGATCAAAGACATGCCCATGGTGCTACTAGTCGCCAAAATATTTGGTGTGCCTAACTCTCAGGTACAGGCCGACATTGACAGAAATATGTCCTCTTGGACTGAAGATGCCGCCTTGCAAGATTACAAAGCCTACCAGTTCAGACTTTCTGCGGGCATGGCCGGAACTCTCCGAAAGCAGGATTTTGATCTGGACGACGCATATGAGGAATGGAGGAGACAGGAGGGCCCTCATCTGGCCAAGATATTCGCCGAGATTCTGAGCGTACGTCCGGATCTCAAGGCGGGAGCCGGCTCAGGCAACGACAAGCCGCTGCCCGTTCGGCCGCAATCCATGTACGAGGACCAGGCTTACGCGGATTTGAGTAAAATGCTCTCCAATCCAGAGTCGCCTGTCAGCAGCCCCGACCCCTCTTTCAGCTTCGGCTCGCTTTCTCTGGATGAGACACCCAGCATCCGAGCCGTCGATGAGCCAAGCTACACTTTTATCCCACCAGATCCGCGTTCCGTCTACAAGGTCATTTTGCAATATGCTCTGTCGTACGATCAGCTGCACTCGGACACGTCCTCCTCGCCCCTCTCCGAAGAGACTACAGGCTTATTGGTAGAACTCGCCGTGCGATGGAGGATTCCGCAGTTCTCTAGATATGTCGCTTTTGTTGAGGTCGCGACTCGCAAATTTCTTGATCAAGAGTTACCCCCGGAACAGCTCTATGCCTGCCTAGATCTTGTCAAGGAGCCGCTGCCAGAGTCCAAGAATCCTCCTCTGATCCAGATGTACACATCTACTCTTAGCGACATCGATCCCAGTAGATGGACCATAGTTGACTTCGCCGGCTACCAGCAATCCCTGCGGGATCTCCATGACGCCTTGCTGCGGGACCTTTTCAATCTCATGATGCGCTGCTACGAACCCAAGCCGCCAACCATCGGCGTCGTTATGGCGACCCTAAATAATCATATCTACAGCGACGCCTCCTTTTCTCAGCGGCCAGAAGACGCTGCCGAATTCACGCAACAGCTTGAAAACGGACTGCGCCAACAAGCAGCCAACGTGTACAGAGAGTACCTAGATGCCAAGATTCCCCGCAGCCAGCAGGACTGGAACTTTGCCCACGTGGTGGACTTGGGCAAGGCCATCGTGTCGCTTGCAGAGAGAATGAAGAAGCGCTACCGCAAGAACCCGGAAATCATGGGCGTCAGCCCCTTCAAGGTGGTGGTCGAGGTCACCTTTCCAAGTTTTGAGGAGGATTGCCACGAAATCATCAAGCGCGTCTTAAAGACGGCTGAAGAGAGTGATCTTGAGATTCCGCTTGACGACGGGTTCGAGTTGTACAGGGAACTCGTCGAGATCAGAAGAATACACGTGGAATCCCTCCCAGGAAAACCCTTTGCCTTTCACATTGAGGGCCTCCTCGAAGGGTTCGTGTGGCGATGGATCAAGAATGCCGAAGAGAAGGTGGTGGGCTATGTCGAGAATTCCATCAAGCACGACCCCTTCAACGTCCGGACTCGCAATCCCGAGGACATACCCACGGACGAGGAGCGCCACAGTTCGTCCATTATAGATGTTTTCCAGCTCTTCACGCAAACAGCCGAGTCACTGGCCAAGCTCGAGTGGGCAGACGAGGTTCACATGGCACGGTTCATGACAGCTATTTCTAGAGTATTTGCTTCGGGCATTGGCCGATACTGTGAGATTGTGGAGCAGCAGTTTACAAGGGAGATGGATCGGCAAACCGCGCAAGAGGTTGCCGCGGCTTCGAAAACGACTCAAGAAAAGCTGCTCCAGTACGCAAAAGATGCCTGGAATACCAAGGAGAAGATTGCGCCTTTCCAGTTCTTACCCCAGGTGAGAGACATTGCCCTATAACAGCCCTATCTTACTCGGGCCGCAAGCTGACACCCCCTGAAGTCATTCGTAAAGTTTAACAACATCGAGTGGGCTATGCAGGAGCTGGATAAACTTGAGAAGATCATGTCAGTCGATCGATGGGCTGAAGTGCTCCGGAGAGTTGACGGCCCAAAACAAGCTGCAAAGAGGCCAGCACACTATGTTTTCACAATCAAGATTGTGGAGGGCGAGGAGCTGAAGGCCTGTGATCCGGGCGGAACAAGCGATCCGTACGTTGTACTGTGCGACGAGTACCAGAAGCGACTGGCCAAGACCAGGGTCATCCCGCGGAATCTTAACCCGCGGTGGGACGAGGCTGTTGATATCACGGTTTCGGGGCCACTCAACCTCATTGCCACCATCTGGGATTATGACATGTTTGGCGACCACGATTTTGTTGGCCGGACGTCGCTGAAGCTTGACCCTGTGCATTTCAGCGACTATCTGCCAAGAGAGTTTTGGCTTGATTTGGACACGCAGGGGAGGCTGCTGATCAGGGTCAGCATGGAGGGCGAACGGGACGATATTCAGTTCCATTTTGGCAAAGCTTTCAGACACTTGAAGAGGACGGAGCGGGACATGGTGCGCAAAGTCACCAGCAAGGTATGCTAGATGAGGGGCCCTTCCTTCGAAGACTAGCCGCTAACATGAAGCAGCTTTCTGTGGTCATCAATACCTCACTCTCTCACGAAGCTCTCCGTGGTCTGCTGAGCAAGGGTATCACGGCCTCGATGGCCAGCCTCTGGAAGAAGAGGCAGTCGACAGCGCCAACCATCACACCAGCAGAGGTGGAAAACGCGCTTCGGCCGCTGTTCACCTACTTTGACGAGAATTTTGCCATCATGAAGCAGACGCTGACGGATGCCACTATGATGGCGGTCATGACGAGACTGTGGAAGGAGGTGCTGATTGCGATCGAAAACTTGCTCGTCCCGCCGTTGTCGGATAAGCCTTCGACGCAGAAGCCGCTCACGCAGGCCGAGATGGATGTTGTCTATCGTTGGCTCGAGCTTCTCTTTGCCTTCTTCAACGCCAAAGACGAGTCAGGTGAAGTGCTGGGAGTGCCGGCGGACATCCTGAAGTCGCCTAAGTGGCACGAACTGGCGTCCCTCAACTTCTTCTACTTTGACTCGACCGAGTCGCTAATCCGCACGTCGGAGCGCATGGCAGCGGCCAATTCGGAGCGGGCGAAGCAGCAGGCCCAGCAACAGATGCAGGCTAATTCGGGGAGCAACCGGTTATCCGCCCCGGCTTCGTTGGGGGTGCCGTCGTTCGGGCCGGCGGGATCTGTTGCGTTTGGCAGCCTCGGGACGATCCGGCGCGGCAAAAGCATCATGATGAGCCGCAACCTGGGCACGATGCGGCGCGCCAAGGAGGAGAAGCGCAAGGAGGCGCAGGCTGACCCCAGCGACGACATGATATTGCGCATCCTCCGCATGCGGCCCGAGGCGGCAAACTACCTCAAGGAGCGGCAGCGGCAGAAGGAGCGCATGGCGGCGGCGCAGGCGGCGGCCATGATTGTGCGCCAGAGCGTCAATCAGGGGTGGAATTCTGGGCCGGCTTTTGGCGGCGCCTTGTATGGGCGGAACCCGATGCCTAAGCGGTAGGTGGGCGGGCCGGAGTTGGGTGGGGGCTATACTACTACTAGAATGCCGAAGTGGCATTCGGGATGGGAGTGGGAGAAGGCGGGAGAAGCAGAGATGACTTGATGATGTCTCCTATTCGGTTGCATGCTTGGCATTATTTTTACCCGGATGTTTTGGTGTAATAGCCATGGATTTGGCGGGTGGGTGTTGATGGGGGACGATCCAGGATACCCTGATTCCTATGCGGACTGTGAAATGTGAAATTGTCTGGGCTGATGGCAATGGGGATGATAAAGCGAAGTGATGCTCCAATAATAATGGATATCCAGATTTGTGTTTAGTTACAGCCTATTGAAGCATAGCGGTGAAGAATTGATGATGTCGAGATCCCTCTGTCCTGCCCGGTAATGGAAAAGGGGTAACGTTAATGTTGAACATGTTTGGAATTTGGATGGGCAAGCCACAGTGAGGCTAATTGATGCGAGTGGATCTTGGAGATGTCCCGTAATTTTCCGCCACGGCATTTGATCTCCAGGACATTCGATACGAATTCGGCCAAGTTCGAGCCCATTATTCAGGAAAAACAAAGCGGTGCAGTGCTTGGATGCCCACTCAACGACGGTCTCTGTGAGGTTCGAAGCTGGGTGCCGGACTCTAATACATAAGCATACCTGATTCATGCGCGTTAGCGCAAGTCTTCAGGACATTTTGGCGACATTTTGGCAACGAGGGCCATCACCTCGGGACACGTGAGCGGGTGAAAGAAGATCGGTCCGAGGGAAAAGAGTCAAAAGGACACTACCGACCAAACCCCCATAATCCTGGGACGCCTTGCCAGGCAAATAGTGTGTCGGCATGCTGCCGACACGAACAGTCCGTTTGCTTCATCAGAGGCAGGCGTCACCCGCTAGACTGGTGTCGTTCTTACCGCAGCAGCAACAGCAGCGGCACGTCTCTGCAGTAGTCAGAAGAAATATGCCGCCGAGCCAATTTGCCCACCCCGGCCAATCACAGATCCGGTCGCTGTCGTCACACCGCAATGGGCCCACCCCCACCACCGAAGCCCCTCCCCCTCCTTCCTCCGAAGCTGCTGGGCTTTCCCTTTCCACCGCTGCAAATCCCTCGACCTTAAATTTGCGATCGACGAGCACGGTAAAAGTTCTCTCCTCCTCTGCCTCGCGAACTGCCCAACTTGCCCGGCATCTGTCGAGTTTTCCATCGTCTTCTCACCATACCCGGAGCTACAGCACAAGCTCGACCAGCAAGATGGCCTCCCCGTATTCTGTGCGCAAGGTCGGCGCACCTAACACGATGGAGCACCGTGTCTACATTGAGAAGGATGGTGTGCCCATTTCACCGTTCCACGACATCCCGCTCTATGCAAACCAGGAGCAGACTATCCTGAACATGATTGTTGAGATCCCCCGCTGGACCAATGCCAAGCTCGAGGTATGCCCTACTAACCAACCCGGCTCGGTTCGAGTCTTGAGAGCTAACGCTTAGTCTTGTAATATATGTAGATCTCCAAGGACGAGCTCTTGAACCCCATCAAGCAGGACACCAAGAAGGGAAAGCTCCGCTACGTTCGCAACTGCTTCCCCCACAAGGGTTACCTGTGGAACTACGGTGCCTTCCCCCAGGTATGGGCTTCATGAGGCTACCGGAAGTACTGCGTATAGCTTGCTGACTTTGGTCCGAATCATGAAAAAAATTTAGACATGGGAAGACCCCAATGTGATCCACCCCGAGACCAAGGCCAAGGGCGACAACGACCCGCTCGATGTCTGCGAGATTGGCGAGCTCGTCGGCTACACGGGCCAGGTCAAGCAGGTCAAGGTTCTCGGCGTCATGGCGCTGCTGGACGAGGAGGAGACGGACTGGAAGGTCATTGTGATTGACGTCAACGACCCGCTGGCGCCCAAGCTCAACGACGTCGAGGACGTTGAGCGCCACCTGCCGGGCCTGCTGCGCGCCACCAACGAGTGGTTCCGCATCTACAAGATCCCGGACGGCAAGCCCGAGAACCACTTTGCCTTTACCGGCGAGTGCAAGAACAAGAAGTAAGTATTGTGGTGGTGTCTATGGGATTGGGTGTGATTAAGGGGGTTTGTTTGCTAACGCGGTGTAGGTACGCCATGGATGTCGTGCACGAGTGCAACGAAGCCTGGGAGAAGCTTATTACAGGCAAGACGGCGCCTGGCGGTATTGCCACGTAGGTTCCCTTTGTGGTTCATCGGTTGAGAATATACATGTCACTGACAAACGGACAGCACCAACCTCACCGTTGGCCATTCGGTCAGCCGCGTCTCGCCCGACCAGCTGCCGCCCATCCCCCAGCACCAGGAGCTGCCGCCCGCGCCCATTGACAGCTCCATCGACAAGTGGTTTTTCATCAGCGGTGCTTCTGCTTAGATCACGGAACCGAGATCTGGGGCATGCACGGTACATAGAGATCATGTCGCAGAAAACAACGCCTTTCTGCTTACATAGCTAGGGTACTTGAAAAGATGGATATCGTGTGTAATCAACAGCGACCGCTCAGATGTTCTGCCTCTCAGCCGACCTGCTGAGAATCCCAACGGTGCTTATGAGTCCGGTGGTTGTAGTAGTGATGGTATATATTCCCGCCTCTGATAAATCAAGCTCTTAACGCCTCCCAATGCTTCTAGCGTGGACGTAGACATACAAAATACATGATATAAATATACAAGTCTTCCGTATCCTCCCTGGTACTGCAATTTCAAGCACATAATCCCGGCTTGCAAAGACGGCTCACGCATTCGCCAGGTCGTCGGCCTTTTGCAGAGCGCGCGAGTGCCGATCCACTTCCTCAACGATGCTCTTAATGTTCATGGCTTCGCAGTCGAGCTTCATTTCCTTGCCGTCCTCTGTTTCCCTCCGTGTTAGCTTTTTGTCATGTCTCCTTTCTTCACTCTCCTTTGCTCCCTTATTATCACCTCCGCTTTTTAGGAGTGAAGGAGTGTACTGACTGAACTTGATGTACAGGGAGCTCGGCTCGGTGGACGAGCGAGGCAGCAATTGGGTCGTGACGTTCATGCCCTGGGCGCGCGCATTGGCGGGAAGGAAGGACAGGAAGAGCCGTGCTGATTTGGCCCGCGCTGAGAAAGGGTTGAAGCGGGTTGTTACTTCGGTTATGAAGCGGGTTATCATTTTTGTTTCCCTAGTTTTTTGTTGTTGTTCTTGTTGGGGGAGGGCTGGTGGGTTGGGGGTTGGAAGCGGGATTGGAATGCCGTTGAAGATCTGAGGCGAGGCGTAGGGTTTACAATTGCTCGTGAGGCGTGGTATGGGTTCGTTGGTACTCGGTACAACTTCGAGATCACGGCTTCGAAAATTGGTGTTGAGGTTGAGTTCGGACGGAAGATACCGAACGGATGGAATGCAATACGGAGGCTTGGGTAGGCTAGCTTCCGTTTTGACAGTGCTCCACCTCACGTCATTGGTTACCGTAACGTTAAACTTACCGTTAGCTTCACTTTCCCTTTCAAGTTGCCAACTTACACAGTACAGAAAAGCACATACACCGTCTCTGTTAAACATTGGACTCGGATTCATCTTTAACAAGTTGAACATTACACAGCGCCAGTCTCACCGGACTCTGTGAAGCTAAGAGACGGAAGACAACGTACGGCAATGGCGTCTTTCGACACACTGCAAGAGCGCCTCGCCGCGCTACAAGAAAGCACAAGCCAGCTCAAGGAGCTGATTGACCGACTTGCCAACATCAAGTTCCAGCCCGGGTCAGTCCCCTTAAGCACGAGCGACGAGGACAATGTAGCCACCGAATTGGCCACCGAAATCAATCAGATCTTGCGCGAGGAGGAGGAGGACCTGGAGCTGCTGCACGAGGAGATCATCGACCTGCGCTCTGGCCGACCCGGCAGCGACGCCGAGCACCGCAAGACGAGGTTAAAAGAGGGTGCTCAGCGGTTGGAGGCCGAACTGAAGAAGTGAGTTAACGGTTACCTTCGATCGCTTCTCTTCAACGACTAACAAACAAACCTCACACACAGCTGCCGCACAGCCTTCCGCAAAGCCCAGCTCTCCGCCCGCCGCAGCCTCGAAGCAGCCCAGAAACTGGAGCGCTCCCTGCTCCTCGCTTCCTACGCCGCCTCGGCCACCTCATCCCCGTCCTCCTCAACCATCCTCACCAAACCGAATACCAGCAATGACACCGCCGCCCAATCGCAACATCACCCCGACATTCCCACACCGCAAGCACCCTCACACGACACCACCACCACAAACCCCCCCTCCGATCCGCGCCAGAGACTCTTCTCCTCCCATCACCAACGCCGACGCCAACGCGCACACCCAAATC
The DNA here is from genome assembly GCF_033297395.1 of Canariomyces notabilis. NCBI lineage: Eukaryota > Fungi > Ascomycota > Sordariomycetes > Sordariales > Chaetomiaceae > Canariomyces > Canariomyces notabilis. Next base: position 1,047,820 of record NW_027041824.1, read on the forward strand.
GCGACACCACCGCCGCCACCAGTGACGAAAACTCGCAAGTAGTAACCGCGAGCAGCGACGTGACGCTCGCCCTGCGGCGCACGCACGCGCTGATCGCGGGGGAGGTGGCGAAATCGGCGTTTGCGGCGCAGACGCTGGCCGAGAGCGGCGCGGCGCTGGCCGAGCTGCAAAAGGGGTATTCCGGCGCCGAGGGCCTGCTGCGGCGGTCAAGGGAGCTGGTCAGCGATCTCATGACGGCGCAGAAATCGGATACGTGGTACCTGCGTGCGTCGTTAAATATCTTGTTGGTGACCTTGGCGTGGTTGGTTTTTAGGAGGTTGATGTATGGCCCGCTGTGGTGGTTTGTGTGGTTTCCGGTGAGGACCGGGGTTAGGATTGTGCTTGCTGTTGTTGGGCTTGGTGCGGGTGGTGGGTCTAGTACGACAGCGATGAAAGGAGGGAAAGGGGGGGTGACTGGGGACGGATTGGGGAACGGGAATGGAAATGCTGCTGTGAGTGGTGGGTTTACGGCTGCCGGCGCGAGGGTGGTGGGGATCAAAGAGGACGGGGCGGTGCCGACTGTCAGTGTTCCCCGCGGGGAGGAGAAGAAGACGGCGAGGGAAGAAGGGGAGCCGGATTCGTGGGTTGAGAGAGTCGGGAGGATGGTGGAGGATACGCTGCACCCGGAGGAGGACGCTGAGATGGAGGGGGTAGTGAATAACACAGAGGAGGGGGACAGTCAAGGGGACCAGCCGAATCCGATGAAGAGGATGTGGGAGGAGGAGGGTGTGGGAGAAGGGCTGGCGGGACAGCCGGTTCGGGATGAGCTATGATTGACAGGTACAATATGGTACCCTCGGGTGCGTGTCCGATATTACCTGGAAGAGAGCCGCCAGCGACCCAACGTCCGCTGCGATCGGCCCCAGGCGGGCCCAGGTGGCGCAGTGGTTTGGCCCGGGCGGGAAGGAGACCCGGCCGTGCGTCGGCTTGAGCCGGAACACGCCGCACAGGGCTGGGCGGGATCCAGATGCTCCCGCCTCCGTCGCTCAAGGCGACCGGATGAGGGGACAGCCCTTGTCCCCTGAATGCCTATAATCCACTTTCAAGTCGTCCCAGTTCAACAAGCAATCAAAGTTACAAGCTGCTTGGCGCAGCGGAAGCGCGCCGGGCTCATATCCCGGAGGTCACTCGACCGAAACGAGTCGCAGCTAACTATATTTTTTTTTCCCCGTGTCTCAATGTCCAGCTGGTGCGGGAGGAGCTATGATTGACAGGTACTGTACAATATGGTACGGGAATACGAAGAGAATGAGTGAAATGTGTGATACCCAACCTGGTGTCTGTTGTGTGCTGTTTCTAGTTTATATTGCTTCCAAAGTCATAGGACCATATAGCATCTCGGTGCCTCTGCTAAGGTCATGCCCTTGTCTACTCATCCCACATGTATTGCAGCTTCTCTGTATTCATATGTATTCTCCTACTACGCCCGTACAATGCCGTGCCTTCCTATGGTGCCCAGTCTGTGTCCGTAACCCATGCAGCAAATCCTGTGATGCTTTTCCTGACCCAAAGTTTCACGTTTCCTGAGTATCTCTCACCATCAGCGTCATACCAGGACAGGCAAAAACACTACCCATGCCTCTCCAAATGCGCCGCCCATGAACAATGCAAATGCAAATGCAAATGCAGAACCGTCAGCGACAAAGGAAAGGAAAACCGTCAGATGGAAGCCCTTTTCATAATATTCCCAATCGCCACCGCACCAGCCAACAACAGCATCATCTTTGGCAAGACCGGTTCTCCTCCATCATCGTTACCGTGACCGTTAGCACGCTCATTATCACTATTCCCAGTCTCCTCCTGCGTCCTCTGTTCCTTCCTCTGGTGCCTATTCCTAAACCCCCAGCCCTTGCCAATACTACTACCCCAGCCTGCCTCAGAAGCAGGAGGAGCGCTTCTCCGCGGCAGCCTCGTGCAACCCTCGAGAAACTCAATGTTGTCAAGTGCCGCTGCCTGCTGCTGCTCCTGCTGCTGCTGATGGTGATGATCTAGCATGTACAGCGGCAGGCTGAGCCTACGCCGAGCGGTAGCGGTGGCATCACCATCTCCATCTGCAGATGACCCCGCGGCGTGCAGTTTGATGCCGGCAAAACATCTGGTCGACTCGCCGTGCAGGCCGAGGTAGCCCGCTGTTGGGGGTCGGCTGGCTACAAGCGGTGGGATTTGTGTCGTTGCCTCGGTGGATTGGAGGGATGGGGAAGGTGGGCGAACTAGGTCGGTTGAGAGACGCAGGGTGTCGATAGAGTCGCGGGCTGTTGTTGTTGTTGTTGTGGTGCTGGTGGTGCGGGAGATGAAGGAGGATGTGTCGCTGTCCCGGGTCGAAGAGGAGAAGCTCGTTTGAGGAGGAGGAGGAGGAGGGGTGGCGGAGAGGAGGCTGATGTCGGGAATGGGGACCGGTGCTAGCGGTGGGTAATGTGCCTGGGACCGGGGTGAGGGCTTCGAGGCAGGGACCTCGGTTTTCGACGGTCGAAGGCTCGTTTCAGAGGGGGAGGGGATAGTACCCGAGTCGTCGAGCTCGTTCTCCACGAGAGCGGAAGCGGAGGTTATGGCGCTTTCGGCTGGAATGGCCGGTGCCGCGGCGGGCGGCTGTTCATCCTCGGTGGGCAGGTCTGGGATCTCGACCTCAGCCTCTGTAGCTGTAACTTCTACGAGGAGATCTTTGCCGGCTTCCTGTTCAACAGAATTGTCGAACTGACCGCCGATCGGCATTCCCAGTCTCGACTCGGCGTCCTCATTGTTATTCCCGTCCACATCCTCGGTTTGAGACTCTGTGACTCGGCGAAGCTCTTCCTTTTCGGCTGAGATGTCCCCATCCTGGACCTCAGGAAGTTGTGAGGATGTCTCGGTGGCAGCGGGATGTGCGAAAGTCTGCTCCTTAGACTCAAGCGCGGCGTCAATTGATCTCTCGCTGGGAAAGCCAGCATCCGGAATTGCCACCTCTCCATTATCGGGCTCCAAGATCTCGGCTACGAGATCCGGGGCATTTTCACCAGTCTCATCGGCTCGAACCTCGACCTCTTCAGCGAGCTGTTCCTCGAAGGTTTGTGGAGTCTCGCCAGGTTCGGTTATCGTCTCCATCCCAACCGACTCAGAACCTGGCCAGACTTTGACCGAGTCATCTGCTTGCTCAACAAACTCATCCCTGACAGGTGACTCTGCAGTGTCGGGTTCGGCAGCATCAGTCGCAGACGGAACCGGGGAAGACTCAATCCGGTCATTTTCCAGGTCAACGGCCTCACTGGTGGTGTGAGGTTCCGTACTGTTACCCGCGGTGCCGTCGGCCACGAATGGAACAGTGATCAACTCGTCCAGATCATTCGCTCCGTCTGATCGGTGGGTATCACCGGATTCCGGTGCGGTACCCGAGGCCTCTGGACTTGTATCCTGGGCCGCGGTCCCGACCGCAACATCGTTGTCATACTCGACCTCGGTTTCGGCCCCGTCCGCTGTAGCATCCCGTTCGACGTCAAGATCGCCATCCTCCTTGGTCTCGGCACCCGTCAGTGCCGTGGACGGGTCCGTGATGTCTGGTTCTGGCTTCGGTGGGAGGTTGTCAACCGCAGCGTCTGTTCCCGATGCATCCGCTTCAATCTTGGAAGTTGATTGATCTTCATCGACGACCTCAGCAACTGTGCCCGAAGTCCCGTCTTCGGGTTCCGCATGCGAGACTTCGGAATCAGAACTGGGTCCCTGCTTCTCCAGGGGTTCCTCGTCGAGGGAGACTCCGGGTGTTTGAACGTCAACACCATCCCCGTCACGGACATCCTCGGTTACGGGCTGCTGCTGCTGCTCTAGTTCATCGGCGACAAGTCCGGCCCCGTCGACGGGACTGTAGTTGCCGACGTCATGTCGGGTGTCGTTTGCAGATTCGGGCCCGGCATTGCTCCTCGGGGCTTCCTCCTCCTTTGCGTCTCCCTCGACCGAGTCCTCTGGGCTTCTGAGGCTAATTCCGCCCTCCACATTGGAATCCGACGGGACCGCAGCCGGTTCGGCTCCGTGTTGCTCGTCTCGGGGACTCCAGATAAGCACTTCCGGCACCTTCTCGGGGCCATCTCCCCCTATAATGTCCTGTGCGGCCTCGGTCCCGGCCACGGCGGCGGTGCCGAGTTCAATGCCGGGTTCGTCGCTCACAGAAGCCTCTCCTGGATTCACAAGCTCTTCATGCCGGCTCTCAATTGAACCGGTATCCAACGCCTCGTTCGGTTCCGACCCCCGGACTTCAGAGGTGGGGAAGTCCGGCGCAGGCGCAAGGTAACGGCAGACGGAACCCGCATTGAACTCGGCCCCGAGGTCTTTGCAATCTGAGACGGTTTGCTCCTTCGTCGTGTCCGACTCTGAAAAAGGGGTAAATGGGCTTGTGTACGGATACATCGGTGTGGATGGTTTGCCATCAGGAGTCCCCTGGCGCTGGTGTGGCGCCTCGGCCATTGGCTCGGGGCTTGCCGCCACACCGCGACAGGGTGCATCAACAGACTCATCAACGTCAGATCGTTGCGCTGCAGGTTTCGATGCTGCTGCAACGGGTTGAAGCAGAGGGCCAAACTTGGAGTCGCTTATCGGGTAGTCATCAGGTGCCGGGTGGCCAGGCTCTTCAGGCTCGGATTCCGGGTAGAAAGCATGAGCAGCAGCGGGTTCTTTGAAATCTGCCTCTGTCCGAATGTAGGTCGGGGTGATCAATATGCTGTGTCTCGGTGAAGAACCGCCCGTGCTTAACTCGGGGGTTGACGGAGCCGTTGAGTACTCGTCGTACCTGGGACTTGTGCCACGGGTGAGAGGGCTCGGAATCTCGGGCTGAAGCATTCCGTCACACGCCGGGCTGGCGGCGTACTCACGGGCATCAACAAAGGCTTCAGGGGTGTCCATATTGGGCGGTCTGGTTCTGCGGCCTGGTGGCAGAACATTTGAGCCGGCGTCATTGTCATTCTGGGACGGCACCGTGGCCTGCGGCCCTGTGCGGTCGGAGGCGAAGTCGGCACCGAAGCTCTCTGCAAGGTCGCTCCCTGGACAACTGCTGGTAAAGCTCTCCCCCGCCTCACTCGACGTCATCGAATCCTGGCTGAAGCTGCCTTTTGTCTCTGACGGTGCTACCTTCATGTTATGGCCTCCTCTACAAGCCTCTCTGTCATTGTTCTCTGCTGCTTGCTGAGCAACGAGAATGGCCGAGTCATCGCCGGCGCGCGTTTCTGGTGTTTTGGAGACAAGGGGAAACGATCGCTGCGCAGGCTTGACTTCGGCCACGATGATGAGTGGCGCCCGGTCTTCGGGCGCAGTCTGTCCGCCCGGATGTTGACTGGAATTCCGCTCGCTGGCTGCAGTATTTGGCCGGCTATCCTCACCGACATTTGAGTCTTGATTCCTCCTAAGATAATCAATTGACCTCACCGACTCCGATGAACGACGAGAAAGCGAGAATACTCGCTGGATACGTGGCCTCGCAGGTGTTTGCATGGGGCTGGTTGCCGTCCGGGTTGGTCCGGATCTCAGGCTCATTGGGGATGACGGTGGAGAACCGGGCGAGACCTGCGCCCCGGTCAGAGCTTGGTTGGCCCACGCAGGTGTCAAGGGGCGCACAAAGTCGTCGTGCTCGTCCTCGGGTATATCGTCGATGGCACACGAGTCGTCGAGCACCTTGTCCATATCCTGTTGTATTCGAGCTTTCAGTCTCGAGACGCAGGCTGACTGCGCTTCTTGCGCCGATGGGAATGTCTCAATTGGTTTTCCATGCTTCTCGTGCGCGACAATGGCCTTGTCCAAAACAAGGTGTCCTCGTTTATAGGCGGTGATATGGATAGCGACGTTGTGGCCACGTATAATGTCAGCAATGCCGGCCTGGATGCGGTCGAGTACTGCTTGAATCGTCCGCCGCCCATAGGATGCTGATGGGCCGAGAGTGAACTTGGCCGGCTCTCGAACCGACCAGCCCACGCCTTTGAGTTCGACGATTCGAATTTCAAGGTCGTTCAGGGCATTGATCTTGGCATCTGCTTCATTCCTGGCGGAGATGAGGAGGTTCTCAACGTTGCGAAGGAATTCCTCGCAGTCTCTGGCCTCCATGTCTCTGAACAGGGCAAGCCGGCTCTTCACGTTCCTGTGCACATGCTTGTACACGGGACCCAGGTTGTTAGTGACGCGGAGATCGATCTCGAGAGCATCTTGATCGAACTGTAGGTCATCCTCTCGGCCGGTCTCCCGGAGTCGGTCGTCGAGCTCTTGTTTCTTAGTGTCCAACCCCTGGTTGAGAGCTTGCAAAGCCTTCCAAAGCAGATCCTCACTCATGAAAAGGGTCAAAGGCGTAGTTTGCGTGCTGCTAACCCTGATCCTTCTCTCAAACAGTGGTCTTCTCCGTCGCGGATTCTTACTCCGAAAGCAGAGTTCGATAGCGTATCCTGGTACAAACTCAAACTCCTGGGTAGCTTCGATGAAACGCGATCGAGGGACGGACAGCAGAGACAGGGGACTATCCCTGGATGCTATGATAGTTTCACTTCTTTGGGAGTCTGCGTCAGGAATAGGGCAGTTGAGCCATTGAAAGTCCTGGTCGTGGCGGCGTAGAAAGAGGCCGACTATCCTGTGGCTTGCCAGGATGATGTCCTTGGTCGCATCGACGGTCAGGGGCTGCTTCTGATAAGAACGGTATGTTCTCTCGGCCCATTCGCCCTGCCCTCTGCGCATTACCCGAAATGTCATCTCGAACCTTTGCGGTTTGCGCTCGTAGCTGCCGTCTTTGATTATCTCGAGCGCGCCAGAGTCTTTGCGAGTGAGGAGTTCTTCTGAGCAGCGCTCGATCCGACGCACAAGACCGCGACATATCCTGTTAGTGGCGTGAAAGCCCGGCGAGCTGCCATAGCTGCGGCAGTACCTGGATCTGATGACGGGGTCTGTGAACTGGATCTCGACGTGAACCACGAGGGCCGGCATGCTGGGAGGCCGGGCGTGTTCATCGAAGACTGGCGACAGCAAGGCCCTCTCTTGCTCCATGGCAAACGCCCTGGGATCAAGCCTGGGGAAGGCATCTCCCATGATCAGGCGTGGTCTTGACCGTGGAAAACCGCCAAGGGGCCCTGGTTGGGCATCCCACCAGGCCATTGTGATGATCTGATTGTAAGTGTAGGCGTCGAGCGGCTCCACCACTTACACCAGGGAGTCGTGTGGGGAAGAGAGGAGTCGATGGGACGATGGAAAGCTTCTCGAAGCACAAGACTCTAGGGAACCATGTCTCTCAAGACAGAATGGAGAGAGATGGACATGGTCCAGTCAATCGACGATGAGAAGGCGGAGGGATTAGGTTAAACACCGGAACGGCACTCGGCATCGCCAGGGAGTCCCTCCGGTGGCCATGTAAACAATGAACAGACATCATTGTCGGTTGCGATTCGGGCAGCCCTGGGCATAAAACGTTCGGATGGAAGCGGTAATCTTGTCTTTGGGCAACAACAGCATGGCTGCAACGGGCTGGCCAAGCTGCCACTCAGCTAATCACCTACTACTGCAATTGTTCCAAGTTTATGGCAAGACATGGCAGTCGCCCTACCACTCAACTGGGGCTGTCTCTGCCGACTCGGCGAGATGTGGCCTGACACGTAGCCGGATAAGCCCACCGATAACACGACGAGGCACTTTACCATCTGCAAGTCTCATCGTTGCGGTGGGCAACCTGTGTTCTCGGCCAAAGTTGATGATGATCCAGCTAGCCTTATCACAAAAACAAAACGCCATCAGAGGTTCGCCATTCGTCTCCTCAGAGCGCGTAACATTTGCGAATATTGATCAATCGAGGAGGATGATCGCGGCGTGTGAAACAGCTCTTGTGCTTGATCAAACGAAGCTCGGCTTCCTTCGCGCCCCAGCCCCCCCCGCATCGTAGGGATTGGGCGCCAGCTGGCCTGGCCTCAACCAGTTTGGATTGGGCTGTCACCGCTTCCATTGCAGTCTGCAAGTTTGGAAGCAAGCGCCAGCGTGACCAGTAGCAGAGAGCTTGGTGGGGAGTTGAAGTGGAAGAAAATGTCTCGATTTGTTGTCCAATGGCGACCTGAATCGCACCCGATCGGCGGGGCTGACAGCTGGCCCAAGGAGTTGGGAAGCCGCTGCGGGCCTGCCGTTGGCAGGGGCCATCAACACGGAAACCACAAGCCTCACCACTCACTGTTGGCTGTCGTGGAGTCTTCTTGCATTTCAAATCCTCAACCTCCTACATGTCTCTGATTGATGGACAGCTGACAGCTGACAAGATCGGATCGGACGGACTAGCCCTCGAGCGCATCTTCGATCTTGATCAGAACTATTTCCAGGTTGGTGGTTTCGGGACACCTCTTCTATCTCACAAGCGCTATGATCCAACCTTGAAATGCGCCCTCTTACACGCTGCGTATGTGGCTTGCACTTGTTTATGTACGGTAGACTTATAGATGACATTGCACAACATGATTCAACCAGAAGTCAGCACAACCTCAATTCGTAGATCTTCAGCTCCTTCCCAAGTTCAACTAACTCCTGATCTCCCACAACCTAACCTTGCCCACATCATTCCCCACCGCAAGCACATCGCTCGCAGCACTAAACGCCACAGCCGTGACCCTCCCCAGGGGGGTCTGCTCCGTCGGCCAGTTGCGGTACACGGTACAGCTCGGCAGGTGCACCAGCTTGAGCGCGTCCTTCTTGTGCCGGCTGCCAAACGCCAAAAGCTGGCCGTCCGGCGAGAAAGCCACCACCGAGACGGGCGTGGTCAACTGCTCGAAAACCCGCGTCGGCGTGGGCAGCTTCCGGATCTCCACACCCTCTGCCCCTGCCCCTGCCCCTGCCCCTGCCCCTGCCCCTGTCCCCCCATCACTGCTCTTGCTCTTCTGCTGCTGCTGCTGTTTGACCACCACCAACTCGGCCCTATCATAAACATTCAAAATCCCACTCGCCGATCCCACAGCGATCCACCTATCCCCACCAATCTCAGCCGGACCGTTCCTACCACCAAGCGCCATGACGGTGCCCCCGATGGAGCCCTCATCCCGCCACACACCGACAGTGCGGCGGGTGAGCATGCTCCACTCTGCGACCTGGCCGTCCCTACCGGCAATGGTCATACCGTTGCCGTCGCTCCACCAGGCAAAATCAGCGACCCCGCCGCGGCCGTCGACGCGCGCCTGCGCGATCCACTGCATCGTCGTCGCGCTGACCACGTTGAGCATCCCCCCGCCCTTCTTGTCCGACGCCGCGACCGCCAGGTAGCGCCCGCAGGGGCTGGCGCGGAACCGCTCCATGGTGCGGTGCTCCTTTTGGTGCGCCTGGATCTTGGCGATCTTCTTGACGGAGCCGGAGGATAGGTTCCAGCTGTGGAAGTAGCGCCGCCGGCCGGCGAAGATGACCTCGTCGCCCGCCGCGCTCCCGCCGACGAAGGCCGCCCTGCGCAGGTCCGTGCGCTGGACCTGGACGGAGGTGAGCAAAGGGTTGGGTGTGGGGTGCGCGGACGGGTCGATGTGGTGGAGGTACATGATGGACGAGGTGCTGCAGGAGAGGAGGATCGGGTGGCGCGGGTGGAAGGCCAGGGAGGAGACGGCCGCCTTGTGCGTGTCCGGGATGTCTCGTGTCCGCTGGATGTCGATGGTTTCGGGGCGGAGTTTTCTACGCTTGCGGGAGGCGCCGCTGCCGTTGACGTCGGCGCCGGCGCGGAAGGAATTGGCGTCGCGTAGGAAGTCGTCGAGTGGCGCGGGCGAGTCGATGCTCTCGCCGTCGCTGTCAACCTCCATGTCAGAGGCGGAGGAGCCGTCGTATGAGGTCGCGGATGACCGCCGTCTTCTTCGCTTGCTGCCGCTACCCTGCAGGGCCCACTCGGGCAGAGGGTAGAGGCGCAGGTACTGTTGTCGTAACCGCCGTGAGTATTCTGTGCCGTTTACCACGTCCTCAGCCTCTGAGATCCTGAGCTTTCGTAGCCGAGTGGCACCGGCGAGAGAAACGGTTAGCCGCTCGTCGTCGCTGTCTTCCCAAGCGGGCTGGTCCTTGCTCTGCTCTTGCGTTGTAGCCTTCTGCGCCTGTGTCAAATCATCTGCCTCGGTTTGTGGCTCTCCAACGGTATCAATCGTGAAGAGCATAGAGTCGGGGAGATGTTCGTGGCCTGTGGGTTTAGTCGCGGCATCTTCTGCTTTGACTAACGCCTGGGAATCGGTGATGGTGGGGAGAAAGTCGTCCCGGAATAACTGCTCGCGAAATGTCTCCTTGCTCCCGAGGACGAACCGCTCGAGGTTCTCCTCGTCTGAGTCCTTCTCCGCAAACCCAGCATCTTGCTTCAGGGGAAGGACGTCGTCGTCTTCCTCCTCAGAAGCGGATGTCGAGACATTATCCTCGTCGTCGAAGTTGGCAAATGATCCGTCTTCAGAGAATAAGTCAGCTTCCTGTTCTTGGTGGCGTCTTCGCGACATATTGACGGTAAACGTGTGTGATGGTTCTTGGCCGGGGAGAACACAGACGGAGGGTGAACATTTGTTGCGGTTGACCATTTTTTTTGCTGAGCGCTCACACAGCCTCGCGGAATGTAGACGCTAATTGCCCCGCTGGAGTGGGGCGCCAAGGGGTTCAGATTCAGCCTCGCACATTGAAGGTCACGGACACACCATACACCATGTAATTTCGGCCCCTCGGGCGATTCATGCACATTTTTCACATGAACAGAGAGGGTGAGGTGAAGTCGAGCTGAGTGCCCTCCTTGATGGCAATATTTGGATTCGATATCAACTCAATTATAAGATCCAACTCGTTAGGAGCCCCTGGGTATCACTTATCCAAATTAACGGTGAAATGTTTACATTGCCGCAATTTCAAGCCACCATCGCAACGATCGCCGCAGCAGTACAAGCCCAGATTCCTCCTCGTCTCCATCCACCTGGCGCGCTGCTACCCAACACCTGTCCACTGGCCGTCTGCAGGGTAGTGGCATCCCCAGGCGCAAACATAGCGGGCATATCATCCGCCGATGCGCGGATCTCCTCGGGCGCCAACAGAGGGTTGTTCAACGCATCGCACGACGGCCGGTCAGAGTTCTCCTCAATGCTATTGGTCACGGAAATTGGCACGTCAAAGATTGTGTAGTGGTCTTGGCCGTTGAGGCGGAAGGACTGGCGGATCGAGATCTGGAATGGAAGTGTCAGTCATCCCGCGGTACCAAGTGCAATACGAACGTAAAGAGGCTCGAGCGACCCACGTTATACGCTCCCCGATCACTGCCAGCTTCGCTTGGCTGGCCGTTGCCCACCAGACAGTCGGGCCACATCCATTTGACGTGCTTCACCGTGCTTCCCGGCTCCTGGAACAAAATGTCGCCCAGGCTGGCGTTGTTGGCCGAGGCAGTGCCATTGGTGATGGTGAAATTACGGCCCGTGCCATAGCTGTACAGGAAGATGGTGATGTTGTGAATGAGGCTGGGGCTGTCTTCCGGGTATGGAGGCAAGGGGAGACGGCCGTTGGTAGAGACGTCCAGGGCGACCTCAATGAGTTCTTAGAGTCAAGGTTAGCAAGCCCGGGATGTTTGCAATATGCGGACGAGGGATAAAGAGACAGACCTCCGCCTAGTGGTGTTCCGGGTTGCGGGGCATCTAGGACAACGAGTCCCGGGGTAAAAACCTGCCCGCCCGAGACGGTGAAGTTGAGGGCTGATGATATCTGCGCAGTGAAGAGCAGTGCTACCGACGCATATGCAGCTGGAAGGATGGAGAACATCTTGTAGCCAGGCCACCAAGGTCCTGAGCTCCGATGGGCGGCTAGTGGGCGGGAAAGAGATAGAAGGCGGAAAGACAACAGCTCTGTGCGCGGCAAGGGAGCGGCAAGGGAGCGGCAGACATCAGGTAGTCTCTAGCCAACTATCGGCTAGCAGGTCGCCATGGATGAATTATACGCAGCTGCAGCTGGAAATAACGGAGGGAGATGGCGGGTCTGCCAGCGGACCGAAATTGGCAGGAAGAAACTAACGGTTCCCGAGGACAGGGCCGGGAAGCGAGCTTGAGGAGGTGTGGAAACCTCCTGAGTTGGTGTAATTCATCATGCAACTCTGGCCGGATGTGCCGTACCGATTATAACTGCGCTCAGAGCTGTCGCGCAGCTACACAGCTACAGGCAGAGCGCCGATCAGGGAGCATGAATGATGAGAGCGGTTCGACGCCGAAGATGCCCCAGAAAGGACCGGGCACGCCACGGGAAAGCGTCCAGAATGCGGTCATACCGTCATAGTTGTCCCCGGGACCTGGTTGCAATGGTTTGACATGCTGGCTGCGTTTCAGATTGAGTGCATCTCGGGATACCACGCCAAGACAGCACTAATCCAGGAAAACGGTTGAACCCTTGCTGAGAACGTTGAAGCACTGTCGCGATGCAGGGCCGAACCTGCCGAGTATGCACGGGCCACAGTAGGAATATTCAAGCTTAGGGCAAGCCAAACTGACGGGAACTTCGGATCCAGAATGAAGCAAGACTTTGGTGAACTAGAAGCTCGTTTGCATCTTGAACTACAATTGGATTTGTTGATCGAGCTACCAAAGACTTGCTTGATACCAAAAGACACGACTCAACGTTATCATCAATTGTCAGATGCTAGCCTACCGTACGAAGGTATGATTGGTGTAATAATTAATAAATCGCAGAACCACTCCACTGGGTCTCCCACTCACCGAGGCACTCTTTACGCCAAACCTGGCTCACCTCGAGCGTTGTCTCTCATTACAAAAGCATCATTACACCTGCCTTCTTTCACTCGCATTGAGCGAAGGTCATCAGTGACCGCATAGAACTGGTATTAACCTCACTCACTGACGCCAATTGGAGGTCTCCTAATATTGGGCAAGGATCCCGTCGGACCCAACGCGGATTATCTCATTATCGTCTGTTGACGAGAGCCCGCTAGGTCCTTGATCTTTGCTGTAAGCCACTGCAGCACCAAGTGAACAGCAACTTTTCTAGGTCCATCAAGATTCAAAACAACCATGGCGCTATCCCGCCTCCCTCGAGTACTAGTATCCGGCCACCGCCTCCTCAGCCGACGCCCAACCCCCCATCACCGCCAGTTCACAACCACCACCACCACCCTTCAACAACAACAACACGCCCAACCCCAACCAGCACTAAACCGCCTCCTCAGAATCTCCCCCGAGGTCACCACCGCCCTGTCCCGCAACCAACCCGTCGTGGCGCTCGAATCAACAATCTACACGCACGGCGCGCTCGGCAACGATCTGCGCCTCGAAGAGATTGTCCGCGCGCACGGCGCGGTACCGGCGGTATGCGGCGTCCTGGCCGGGGTGCCGACGGTGGGCTTGACTCCGGAGGAAGTAGCCCGCATGGTGGCGGCGGTGGGCGTGCGCAAGGTGTCAAGGCGCGATCTGGCTTACATCGCCGGGCGGGGGCTGCTTGGCAATAATGATGGGACAAGTGGGCTGCTGCACGGGGGGACGACCATTGCCGGCACCATGGTCCTGGCCCGCCTGGCGGGGATCCGCGTGTTTGGTACGGGGGGTTTGGGGGGTGTGCACCGTGGCGGGGAGAGTTCGATGGATGTATCGGCTGATTTGACTGAGCTGGGGCGTACGCGGGTTGCGGTTGTCAGTAGCGGGTGTAAAGGGTTTTTGGATATTCCAAGGACGCTGGAGTTTCTTGAGACGCATGGGGTGATGGTGGCGACGTTTGCCGATGGGAGGTCGGTCGAGGGGGCGGGGGTGGATTTCCCTGCGTTCTGGGCGCGCGAGAGCGGGACGAGGAGTCCGTTTGTGGTGACGGACGAGAGGGAGGCGGCGGCCATGATTCTGGCGCAGGAGCAGCTGGGGATTGAGACGGGCTTGTTGTTTGCCAATCCCATCCCCGAGGAGCACGCGATCCCGAGGGAGGATATGGAAGCGGCGATTGAGACGGCTGTGAGGGAGGCTGGGGAGAAAGGGTTTACCGGCAGTGCCAACACGCCGTATATCCTCAGCCGCATCAGGAAATTGACGCAGGGCAGGAGCGTGCCGGCGAATAAGGCGCTGGTGCAGGCCAATGTCGCGCGCGCCGCCAAGATTGCGGTGGAGTTGGCGAAGATGATGGACGGCTCACCGGTCACGGTCAAGACGGCGGCTGCAGATGTATTGGAGATTCAGACTGAGGTAGGAATGCTCAGGTAGGCCTCGGAGCTGGCTTCTCAGCTGACCAGGCCCAGGACTGTCGCGTGGTGGATGTCCTAGTGGCAGGCTCTGTCGCCCTTGACTGGAACTGCAACTATGTGGGTGGTGGTGCCGCGGCCGGGGCCGGCGACGACGCAGTCTCACCGAGATTGCACACCTCTAACCCAGCCTCGATCAACCAGTCCGTCGGTGGCGTTGGGCGCAACATAGCCCTGGCGGCGCACAACGTCAGTGAGGAAGGACAGGTCAGGCTCTGTAGTATGGTTGGAAATGACAGGTATCTTGGAAGCCATTCCGCTTTTCTAGCTACTTCTGTCTGACAATGGCCACAGCGCGGGTTCAATGATACTCTCGAATCTCCGCGCCTCTGGACTCGACACCTCCTGTGTCCGCCAGCTCGGACCCGAGCACCCCTGGGCACGTACAGCACAATATGTGGCTATCAACGACAAACGCAACGACCTTGTGCTGGCCATGGCCGACATGGACATATTCTCCAAAGATTCTTTTCCAGAATACTGGAACTCGGTCGTCGCGGCAACCAAACCCAAATGGCTTGTAGTCGACGCCAACTGGGCCGAAGCAGATATCCAAGCCTGGATTCGCGCCGGACGGAAGCACGGCGCCATGATCGCCTTTGAGCCCGTCTCCGAGGCCAAATCCCAACGGCTATTTCCCCCGCTCGGCGCCCCCAGAACGGGTCTAGGCATCTACCCTGACCCAATCGCCGATATCTGCACGCCAAACCAGTACGAGCTCCTGGCCATGGGCAGAGCGGCCAGGCTCAACGGGTACTTTGATAGACCCACCTGGTCCGAGATGGTCGCCGTCTTGGGCAGCAGCATGGACATGAACAGCCGCACCCGTGCGTTATTTCCGAACATGGCTCTGGATCATGCGGACGCATTCGGCATCCCCAAGCAGGCTTTGGACCTGCTGCCGTATATCCCCACCATCGTCACCAAACTTGGCGCTCAGGGGGCGCTGCTGACTGCCCTACTGACGAGGGACGACCCGCGGCTGGCAGATCCCAGCGAGGCGGAGTACGTGGTTGACGTCCGTGGTAAGGGCCATCCCCTTGTTGGTGGAGTTTACATGCGATGGTTCCCGGCGGTGGAGGATGTCGTGGTGCCGGTGTCTGTCAATGGGAGCGGTGATACCTTCATGGGCGTCCTGGTGGCAGGGCTGGCGATGGGCGGCAAGGTCGAGCGGTTGGTCAATGTTGCGCAGGAGGCGGCTGTCATGACGTTGATGAGTGCGGAGAGCGTGAGTGACAAGGTGAAGACGTTGAAGGGGCGGTTAAGGAGAGCTGCTGGGATGTCATGGGTGGTGACAGCCCGCTTATAGACTAGGTCGGTTGGGATTTGTGCTTTGTCAGTATAGGTGAGACATCAGTTGAAGGCTAAAGCTTGGTGAGATCAACTAACTAGTAGGTACGAGTCGCGATAAAGCTCAAGACGAATCTTCGACCTAACCAGCTTTTGTCTTCCCTGCCATCCAACACTCGTAGAACTGCCTATTAGGGATTCTGGCTAATGAGGGAAATCACAGGCCATAGGACCAGAAACCAAACACTGGAGTAGCTACCGACTCCAATCCCAGGATCTGCCAGAGATTCATATGAGTTCCCCGCATTGAACTCAAAGCAACCTCGGCAGCTGCCCTCAGGCAAGGGGCTCCCCCGCAATTCCACCATGCCATGATGCTGCCAAGCTCAAGTTGCTGCTACTGTACTCGGAGTACGAATGCTACATCGGGTACAATACCTTACTCCTAGCTAACACGTTATTTGAGGCATGGCAGGTTGTCTTATAAGGTGGGTAAACCCCATATTGAGACGTTGACGTTCGCTGTCGCTGTTACCTACCTATCTTTGACAGATCCATTCCCATCCATCATCATTCACTATGCCCATGCACAATGGCTTTCTCCCCCGCGAGGGCTTCAAGGCCGATGCGGTGTTCAAGATAATCCGCCAGACTGCGCTCAACCCGAACCTGACGCTCCCGCTGCTGCTGGTGGCCAAATACACCAAGAAAGGCCAGGACTGGGCCATTCTCCACCCAACGGCCTACAAGCGTCTCAAGACACTGCTCGTGCTGGGCCTTCTCAGGTGGGCCAACAGCTACCTCTCCCGGCGCGTCCTAAACAATTGGGTCCAGGATAAGTACGACTGGTCCAAGGAGATTGTGCTCATCACGGGCGGCTCCGGCGGCATTGGCGGCAAGGTTGTGCAGCTGCTGGCAGAAAGGGGAATCAAAGTCGTCGTGCTCGACATCCAGCCATTGACCTACCCAACCAGCAGCAACGTCTACTACTTCCACTGCGACGTCACATGCCCAAATCGCATCGCCCAAGCCGCGCGCGAAATCCGCGCCGTCGTAGGCGGCGACCCAACCATCCTCATCAACAACGCAGGGGTCGTGCGCGGCAAAACCATCCTCGACGCGAGCGAGCGCGACGTACGCTTTACCTTTGACGTCAACACGCTCGCGCACTACTGGACGGTGAAAGAATTCCTCCCGGCCATGGTGCAAGCCAACCACGGCATGGTGGTGACGGTGGCGTCGGCCGCGGCGTGGGTGACGGTGCCCAACATGGTGGACTACGCGGCGTCGAAAGCCGCGGCGCTGGCTTTTCATGAGGGACTTGCCGCGGAGCTCAAGACAAGGTACAACGCGCCCCGCGTGCGGACGGTGGTTGTTAACCAGGGGTACACCACCACGCCGCTGTTTAGGGGGTACCGGAATGATAGTCCGTTTTTGGTGCCCACGCTCGAGCCGGATACGGTTGCTGAGGCGGTTGTCAGGCAGGTTCTGAGCGGGGAGAGTGGTCAGGTTGTTCTGCCGGAGTTTGTTAATGCTACGGCGTTGCTGGCTGCGATGCCGCATTGGTATCAGCATAGTCTGCGCACTAGAGGGGAGGTCATCATGCGGGAGTTTGATGGGAGGCATGTGGTGGAGGATGTGGATAGGTTCTATGAGGAGAGGGAGAATGCGGAGGCGGATCAGGATCAGGATCAGGATCAAGAGGCGAGCGCGGTGCTGGTGCAGGAGTGACCTATGTACTACGGTAATCGGCGTGAGAGCTCAGGAGGAGGCAGAGTTGTCGGGGTGTGGTTCGGAGAGTTTGTGGTTCTGCTTCTTTCTCTTGTTACATGTAAGAGTATCTGGTGGTTTGACTGCCAGTGTGTAACGAACTGAATCTGATTGTTTGTTTCGGAAAGCGCCTTGTACGACAAGTTCTAGTTCCGGCTGGACGGTTCCTGGAGAGTTTCAGGTTGCTCAGGATGCAGGTATACAAGTACTTGTACTAGTGCTAGGAGATTGCATCGCCGAAGTGTAGGTACTATGTTGATTCTTCGCTATCATCTTCAGTACTTGCGCTGAGGGGAATGAATATCTGAAGAATCTAGGGAAACCTGAGAGTTGTAATAGATTCCAGACGCCATCGAGACTCGATCAGATCATGGGAAAAGGGGACGTATGAAGACATGACAGCTCTCATAGAAAGCTTACTGAGCGTATTTGATTAGAAAGCCAGTTGTAAACAATCTTGTAAGTCACGGTCACCATCGAATAGCTAGGTAACAGCACCGTTCCAAAAAGACTCGTCTCCATAGCAGTGAGAGGTCATTCAGGGCCTTGTCGTTTGATTCCAGTTGGAAGGTTCTAAGACGAATACTATCATGATATCAGCCTACAGAATGATCAACTTCCAGTATACAGGTACTTTAGATGGAAAGGGGAAATGAGCATGATTGCTCTTCGGCTGCCCTGCTTCAGGCATACCAGTATGTACAGTACATGTCGTCCAAATCCTGATCTTCATTGCTCCCAGGCCGGGTTGCGCCATGACATTGAAACTGATTCGCTCTATTCTCACATCTTGATGATGCAGCCCGTTAGGCAGAGATACAGTGCACCTCGACTATTCCAATATTCAGATCTTACTTCTGTTTCAAGACCCTATCTGTACTGGCAAACCCAGGCAGTGATTAGTACCAAATATTCATTGACATTGTTGGAGCAGATAGTCCAAAAGTGATAACTGCAAGCCTAGGTATGCAACTGTCGAACCATACACGTGGAGGTGATACGATATGCTCAAGCAAGATGCATTGTACATACATACATGGACAAAAGCATGAACTTTAAACCTGAAGTATGAGAATGGGAATAGGAATAGTAAAAACAGGACTGCGAGTGCCCGCCAGCAGCCCAATATTTATGCGTCAATGTTCAAGGCTTGAAAGAGAGACCAGTCCTTGCCACATACACTGGAATACCTCTTTCTCAACTGGGCGCTTGAGCGGGAATGGTTGAGAAGGGGCTGATTTGAAATATCGTGAGCGAAATCGCAAAGTCGGCTTACCGGCAGCTGGCGGCCAGCCAAGACTCGATGTCGTTAGTGGCGCCAGGATGGTCAAAGCTTTCTTGGTGGGCTCGTTCGAGGCACGGGCAGCCGAAAGTCTGGACTGGGGCTCCACCCGCCTCAACGCTGCTGTCCCGCGGTGCGGCGCCCAATGAGAGCGCTCGGATTATCAGGGTCAGTGGAGGGGATGGCGGGGAGCCACAGCCAGATCAGATCATCGACCACGCAGAATCAGCCCACTTCAGCCCACTCCGTCCTGAAAAAAGTACATCGAGGCATTGGACGTGATTCTTGGACCGAGCCTCTTCCTGCCCGTCTGCTGTGTTCCCCTCGCGCCGTGATGCATCTCTCCTGCACCTCTTCACTTTATCCTGCCCAAAACAGGCCTTTCTGGGAAAATCCTGGCTGAAAAGGTGACAGATGCGGTTCCTGTTCGATACCTAAGCTAGCACCACCGTGCAAACCTCTCGTGCCACCTGACAATACTGTACCGACCGCATCTTGCAAGTGGTATTTTGGCTGTGTTGCACTTGTCTCTTCATTTGCCTACCCGAAGAAGTCTCTGTTCACCCAATTCCAACCACCTGGAACCCTCCCTCAGGTCCGGAGCGCCGGGTCGTCTTTCTAACTTTCGCCCGTGATCCCTGGTGTAGCTG
Source organism: Canariomyces notabilis (assembly GCF_033297395.1). Taxonomy (NCBI): domain Eukaryota; kingdom Fungi; phylum Ascomycota; class Sordariomycetes; order Sordariales; family Chaetomiaceae; genus Canariomyces; species Canariomyces notabilis. Next base: position 1,067,015 of record NW_027041824.1, read on the forward strand.
GCACCTCGTTGCTTGCCCCAAGTCCCATCCCGGTTCGTCGTCGGATATAGAATTCCCGGTGACCGCCGCTCTTATACGGAGCGTCAAACGCCTCAAAACTTCTGACACCCCCAGCCTGTGGCTGCTTCTCGAGTTTCCCCGAATCTCCATACTCACGGCACCACAGGATATTGCTCCTCGACGACTCGCAGCCACAATGGCCCCGGCTGCCGTCCTCGAGAAGGCCGAGGAGGACCAGCTGAACGATGACAGACTGCGGTCGACCGAGTGTGTTGACCGCCTGACGCTGCTCCGCAGCATGCCCGAGGCGCCCCTCGAGTGCCAAGTATGTGTTGTCGGCGCGGGTCCCGCCGGCCTCATGTTGGCCTGCAACTTGGGTCGCTGGGGTATCAATGTGGAGGTTGTTGACGACAGGGCAGATCAAACACCAGTGGGAAGGTGAGTTGGGATCTTGGTTCAATCCCAATTGGTGGTTTCCTGACCATATACCCCGTGCCACAGGGCCGATGGGCTGCAGCCAAAAACAATCGAGACATTTCGGCAGATGCGCCTGGCAGATCCTCTGCTGCAACGCGGTGTCCGGGTCTACGACATATCCTTCTGGCGCAGTACCGCCGACGAGCCGCTCCGGCGCCTGGGCCGCGAGATTCACTACCCGCCCATCATCGATGTGTTGGACCCCTATCTCTTGCTTGTACACCAGGGCGTGATTGAGAGTCTGTTTATTGAGGACCTCAAGAAACGCGGCATCAAGGTGCGGCGGAACACCGCTTTTGATTCGTACAGTGTTTGCGACAACAAGGCCGGTCCGCTCCAGATCAATTGCCGTGCGAACGTGACGCAGGACCGGAAGACGGTGCTCGCCCAGTACCTAGTTGGCTGTGGGTTATGTCAAGTTGTCAAGGCCAAATGAGTTAGCCAGAGCTGACTGTTCTGCAGGCGACGGCGCGCACTCTAGGGTCAGGAAGAGCATCCCTGACGCTAAGCCCGTCGGCATGTCTCAGCCTTCCGTCTGGGGTGTTCTGGACGGGGAATTGGAGACCAATTTTCCGGATATCTGGTCCAAGTCGCTGGTGTACTCTCAAGAACTTGGCTCTATCCTGATCATCCCGCGCGAGCGCAACATGACTCGCTTCTACATCGAGCTCAAGGGCGGGCCGAAAGCCGACAAGACTCAATTCGGCCAGGAGTTCGTCATGCAGCGCGCCAGGGAAATCATGGCCCCGTTCGAGGTGGGTTGGAAGTACATCGAGTGGTTCGGCCGTTATCAGATCGGCCAAAGGGTGGCGAGTCGCTTCTGCGACAACCACCTGCGGGCGTTCCTTGCCGGGGATGCCAGCCATACACACTCGCCAAAAGCCGCCCAAGGCATGAACACTTCGATGCACGACGCATGGAATCTGTGCTGGAAACTTAACCTGGCCGTCCGGGGTCTCGCAAAGGAGTCGTTGCTTCAGAGCTACGAAGAGGAGCGCCGGAAGATTGCCCTCGACCTGGTCAACTTTGACTACGAACACGCAAACCAGATCGCCGGCGGCGACTCGGCGGCTCTCGCCGAGAACTTCAAGACGAATGTGCGCTTCATCTCGGGCATTGGGGTAGAGTACGGCGAGAACGCCATCAACATGATGGAGCCTCAATCCTGGGTCATGGGCGAGGCCAAGCCGGGGTGTCTCCTGCCGCCTGCCAAGGTCACGCGCTATCTCGACTCCAACCCCGTCGACGTTCAGCTCGACATTCCCATGCTGGGCCAGTTCCGCATCTACCTCCTCATGTGGGACGTGCACCAGTCGCACATCTTCCTCGACACCTTCTGCCAGGCCATCGCTTCGAAGGATTCGCTCGTAAGCCAGCTCTCGGCGGCCGCGAGCATCTCGTACGCCAAACAGCCCCGCACCCCTGCTCCCGAGGACATCTACCTCCGTCCTGAGCGGTACACTGCCGTCAGCCACCTGTTCACATTTGCTCTAATCAGTAGGCCGCCCTCCCTGACCCCCGCCTTGTTTGTTTTTATTTCATCACTTCCTCTCTCTGGCAGTGCGCTCTACGAATACAGTTCCCCTCTGCTAACTTCAAAACCCTGCTTCCAGCCACCATGCCCAAGGATGAAATCGAAATCACAGACCTCCCCGCCCTCTTCCAGGACAGCCGCTGGACTTTTTACCTCGACGACGTGCCGCAGCTCGACACGCGGGCCTCGCTCTGCACAAACAAGTGGCTCGGCAGCCTGGGGCCGGGCGAGGTGGCCATTGTCAATGTGCGCCCGGACGGCTACGTCGGCTCCATTGGCCGCTGGGACTCGAGTATCGACGACGCTGGGGAGGACGCCGCTAGGTGGCTTGACTCGTACTATGATCGTTTTCTGCAGGTTCCAGCTCCGTCCGCCTCCCCTTCCGGGACTGGAGTTGGAGGCGGAGGGGGGCTTTCTTGATTGGGAGCTTTCAGACGGAGTCATATTGGGGTGGATGTATTTGTCGTGGTTATTACTGACAGATTAGGGGTTCAAGGGGCTTGAAGGCTAGAAGGTTCGGCGGTTGTCGGGTATCTTTGAATATTTTCTGTCTTTCCTTTGTGTGGTTGGGAGTTGGGACAGTGCCAGCGGCGTTTGGGGTCTTGGGGTGATATCCAGGTATGAAGACCGGGAGCTGTCTATCCCTTGAAATCTTGTTTCATTTTTTTTTTTTTTTTTGGATTTTTTTGGGTCTCTTCTCTTCTACCTTTGCTTTTTTTGTCCGGGGATCTCCCGGGTTTTTTGCTTCAAATTCGGGTTTCGGGGTTTGTAACGATCAGGGGTCAGTACTGATGCTCGTTGCTAAAGATGGGTTTCTACACTACTCCGTAGGAGGGGGTTGACAACAAGATGTATGATTTACCTGGTACAAGTACAAGTATACATACATGGAATTGCTTGGATATATATCTCTATCTGACTTTAGTTTCTCTTTGGGCTAGCAAAGTATTGATCTGGATTGGGTGTTGGATTGATATGATATTAAACTCCAAGGGTGGGAGGTCTTAGCAGTTGCTTCAGGTTTGATATTGTTGGATGTACGGATAAGATACTGATTAAGGCAACAAAGAGTGGTGTCACAACTACCATTGCCAAGGTGTTCAAGACAGTCGAGGTATGAGTTGGTAGCTAACTGGGTAGTATACTATCAACCTGACCTGCTCCTTTCTCCTCTTGCGTCGGCCGGTCGGTGAAAATGGCTTCCGGCCTGGCCCGCTTGTCTCTTCCCCTTTCCGGCTGACCGCCACCCTGTTTACCATCTCCCTAATAACACAGGAAGAACCTATATCGTCTATCCATGGGGTCGGACGAAGGGCATGTTGCCGTGCTAGGTATCCAGCCCGGTGCAATCCATACACGGAACGGACTTTCCAGAACTTCGGGCTCGGACATGCCACGCCATCTTTCGAGAAAGCAGAACAGCAAGTGGCAATGATACGATGTGCCCGTAGCTTGCAGCGAGCTGCATTGCAAGTCATGCCATTGGGAGTCCTGGGCTGCCACAACTGGCATCCCTCTTGACAGTCAAGTCGAGCAATCCGCCTCGAATTTCGTCGAGGCTACCAGGTCTACTGCAGGCCTACCCGCTGGATCTACTGCCGCGATGTTGGCACCATTCTTGAAAGAAGAGCTTGCATAAGCTCTATATCCGTTGCAGACGGTGAAATGCCCCGTGCAGTTAACCTGCTATGCCTTTGGTTCCGGTATTGAGAAGATGACGGATAATGCTGTTAGGCTCCTGCGCGATCGTGAATGGCAGCATTTACTCTCTGTATGCGATACGTATTCTGGTCAATTGTTTGTTTGCCGCTGAAGACATCTAGTAGTTGCTGCATAGCCAATATCCTGCTGATTACGCTTTGGTCTCGTACTCTAAAGATGTCGCTCAATAGCAGGGCGTTGTTTCCAACTTAGGCGCCTCCGGTGCTCAGTCAACCGTCGCTATTGCTCTCCAAGGCTTCAATCTTGGGCCTTATCTTCTCCTGAAATTCCTTGTATTACGGCTGATTTGCCGTTTCATCCCAAGATAAAGGCATAGAGGAGCAGGTGGTAACCAATCATCCCGGTAGATGCGTGTTTGTTCAGAAGGAATCGTTCCTCAGAAGCGCACGACCGTGATTCTTCCCTCGTAATCTTCTCCGACAATCCTAACGAACAGTGTCAGTCGAATAGGTTTGGCGAGCAAGGCTCTAGATCTAATGTGGTTTCCTTCCAGCGATAGCTACAGAGCCACCCGTAAAAGGAGTAAACAGGTCTGATAATACATACCACCTCTCGTCCCCCGCAATGTGGCCCTTAGCCATGAGCTCTGACCACATGCCGTCGGGAAAAGGAAGCTCCTTGCATCTCGCATGTGCTCTCACGTTGCTGCGCCGTCGGCGCCCGGCGTCGTCTTCCGTGTCAGACGGCGAGCCAGTGCCCTCGACTGAGACCGCCGGGCGGACATGAACTGACATAGTCTCCAGCATGAAGCAGTCACGCGCCGTTACTCGTACACCGGCTGCGAAGTCGACAATCTGGGTCACGGTCAGATAGGGGAAATCCTCGTGGCGCCAGCACGGGGCCAGGCCGGGCCGGATTTTCGGTCCGATTCCAATCGCAGCATTTCTGGGCCCGCTCTCGGCAAGCGCCCACGGCCAACCCATGGCTGCGGAGGACGAGCGAATGCGGAGCGGGTCCGTAAGGTGTGTCTGAGCGTCAAGGCTAGAATCCCCGGTAGGCAGCGACGCTATATCTGTAAGTGTTGGGAGGAGCCCGTCGGCGTCAGCAACGCGCCGGCAGAAGCTCATGTTGACATCACCATCTGCGCCACATGCGTCAACCCAGACCGGCCCATGGACGGGATCATTGCTCGTCGTGGATGTGTAAGTCGTCGGTGTGTGATTAGCGAGCTCAGTCATACTCAAATAGCCAGTGGAAGATGCGGCGGCTGGATATGATGGCTGAGAAGAAGATTCAGGGCAGGGCGGCGCCGGAATGACCGGGATACCGGTACACCGAACGAGATGGACGCGAGGGGGATTGAGGGAGCTATGTTGGCCCTCGGCCCAACGGTGCTCTTCTTCAATAACATACAGATTCGTGCCATCCAGCATCAGGCCCCTGAGCTGCGGTGTTGCGCGTTGGCGCACTCCGTAGAAATCCAACTCGCGCCAGGCCATGCGCCGAATAACCCGTGGGCCGGTCGTAGTGGTCGAGGCGGGAACTGTCTTCAGACACTCCGAATTCGGTTCCGAGCCTGCCACTTCATGTAACTTCCTGCCGGTAACCTTGCTACTTCCGTTCCATAAACCAGTCGGTAAGGATGTTGTTCGACTAATGTTCGGGCGCTTGTCAGCCTTTGGGTTTGCTGATGGCCGGTAGGGACTGGGAGAGGAGATGTCCCATACGGCCAACTGCTCGATAGGCTCGATATGGTAGAGCGAGCGGTTAGGCTGCCAGAAATACACGGCATAATGCGTCGCCGTGTGCGTCGAGAAGAAGCGGTCTGAGCGGTTCAAGGGCAGACCAAGGAAGTGTGGCTCCCACTCAGAGCGGAACTCAACACACCACTTTGCCGAAGGCTTGCGGATGACATCGAAGGCCGTAACGAAGTGCCGATGCACTACCTCGAGAGCGTTCAGCTGATGGTATGGGAGCGCTTCTGCCCACTCGATGATGAGCACACCACTCGCTAACCGGACTCGACGTATATGTTTTGAGCGAACATCGAATGGCACAGGCACTTGTTGGTTTGTCGCTAAGTCGATAATGTGATACACGTAGCCATCATTTTCAGCAGATACTTTAGCGGGATACACCAGAAGACCGTCTTCCTGGCTGTACGACCACTCTGGATCAGGATGATGAAAATCGGACGTCTTGTCCAGAAAGCGCAGGAACCTGCTCCAAGGCGCCACCGGCCAGAACGAGAAGAGGGAGCCCATCTTCTGCCGATTGTTCTTGGTCATCTCGAGCTTCTCAATGACACGCGGCTTCGCCTGGTTCAAATAGTAGTACCGGCGAGCTACATCGGCCAAAATCGAGAACCACGGCCGGGGATTCTCGATGATGTCTGCAAGCTCGGCCTTCAGATTGGCGGGGATGTCTGCTGACTCCAGAGTTGATGCCGTGAGGGCGGCAGCGGCAGTGGCCAGGCGTAGCTCGCGGCATCGGGGGAAGTTCCAGCGTAGAAGCAGCAGCGAGGCAACTTCGCTCGTGAAGGCTTCGTGCCATCGGCGGGAGACAGCGCGACAACGCACACAGGTACGCGGAGAGAGGCGGGAGATGACAAGGAGAAATATGTCATGCGGCAGCTCCGTGATGTCCCTCATCTTGTCGGCTTCCTTTTACAAGGAGCGTCCCCGCATCAAGAAGCCGTGATACTGGAAGGTGTGCCTGCCAGCGTGTCGAATTTCAATCGAATCTCGATCTGGGCCTCCCAGCATGCTTGCGGTTGCGCCGCATATCTTTATGCTTGAAAGTCGATACGCTAAAATGGAAATCAATAGAGGTTGACGAAGTTCCTGTCAATCGAAGACATGCCCGAGATCGAGCATGCTTTCCGCGTAGTGTAGTTGAATGTGTAATCCCTTACTAGCGATTGGACAGAAGTATCTGACAGCAATAGGTACTGCACCAAACCCAGTGGGCAAGTTAGTGCAACATGCACATTGCAGTGCAAACAGGAGCCACTAAAATACACTGCACCTTGGCCTTCCAGGCAACAGCCAGCCCAACGTGGTTGCCGCCCTGGCGCTTTCCCTGAATAGTCATTACGGAGTACCTTACCTAGGATTACCTGCTTGTAGGTTTATGAAAGATTTAGCAACTGTCTTGTCTCCTGTGTATAACACGCCAAAACGCGGACGATGACCGCACATCCGATCACAAGAGTCTTGTCTCGATACGGAGTACATACATGTATATCGGGACTCCTACCCACGAGGACCACCATGCAGGGAGTCAGGGACCGTGGTGACATGTGGTGCCAAGATGCCAAGACGATGGAACATGCCTCGATTGATCGAGCTCTTGTTCGTTCGTTTGCTCCAGAAGCCTCGTTCATCTCGCGGCTGCGTACCCCAAGTGCCACGAGACAAACTCGTGGCGGGATATCCCGCATGCATGCACCTCGTCTGTGCAATGGAATTTTCGAGGCGGTTGATACATGAGAGGGCGGGTGTTAGGGGAACGAATACGCCGACGAGTCACATCATCGCCATCAAATGTCAGGCTACGTTTTGTATGTATGTACCGTATCTGGCAGCTACCTACCTAAGTACAATACAGTACCTAAGGAAGTGGCCAGCTCGCCTATGGTCCTATGGATGATTATCAACAATGGAGTATACACCGTTTTCTGGGATGATCACTTGCACCGACTGTTCATCTGAATGTTCTCACATTGTTGTCCTATTACTTACTACCTCCCGGGACACTGACCCGACAAGTTGCGAACGGGATATTGTGATTGCTTTTACAACATTCTCCGTACCCGTACAATACCGGTATCGTGTATGCCGACATTCGTACCTCCGTACGACCAGGCACTGACAGGACTGTATGGGTCGGCTGGCTCGGTTCAAGTCAAGCTTTTCCAAGCCGCTCTCGGCGCCCCAACTAAAAGCCCCCGCACGCTCAGGGGGTCATCTCATTCGTGCCCCGTCTGTTTCGTCGCTCCCCACGACTTCTTGTCCTCCTTGGCAAGCCAAGCATCAGCCTGTACAGCCTTGGCATATGCAATCCCGAGCTTCTTTGACGACCGACTCTTGGCCTTCTTATCCATTCTGTCGTCTGCTCCTCGATAACAATCGACATCCCGACTCGGCCCGAGAGGCCTTCAAGCCGCAGCCCGATTCATCTTGTGGTTGCGCTGCGAGTCAAGCCAGACGACCGAGCCCGTGTCGCATGGGCTGCGACGCGGATACGGCCGATTGACCACGATTCCACACGATTCCTCAGCTGCCCCTCTCCTCGTCGCTCCCTATCCTGCCAGCAATATAGATGGGCCAGTCGAATCAGTCCCCCGACAACCGAGCCGCCGCCGCCGCCGCCGCCTCTGCTCCTGCGTCTCCCGTCGAGGGCCCGTCATCAAGCAGCCGGTCGTCCTTCTTCTCGCGCTTTAGCCTGCTCCGCTCGCGCGCTCGCAACATTGCCGACTTCCATATCCGACCCGCCGAGCCACATCGCAACTATGGCGCCGGGGACCACGTGAAGGGCGCGGTTATCTTGACCATAGTCAAGCCTGTCCGCATCACACACCTCGTCGTGTCGTTACACGGCTACATGCGCGTCTACAAGGGGCCTAACGTTCCCGCCAACGAGCCCATTGTCGACCCTGCCGAGGTGCCCGCCATTCCGATTCTCAGCTCGCGTCAGAAAAGCCACCCGTCAGGCTACGTGAAGCTGTTCCAAGATGAGCAAGCCCTCAGTGCTGATGGGCGGCTCGAGCCGGGCAGATATGAGTTCAACTTTGATCTGCTCTTCCCTACCCATGGGCTACCGAGCAGCATAGATGTATGTGTTCACGTTGCTGCTCTTGCAGTCCCTTCTCCTTCGTCTTACCGCTTGTTAACATTACCTGCCCTAGTTTGAACGCGGTACTATCTCGTACGTGATCACGGCCACCTTGACCCGTCCGACATCGATGGGGACCAAGGTGCCGCCCAAAACGAGCTGTGAGCGGAAAATAAGTCTTATCGAGAAAGTTGATGTTGGCCCTCTGGCTCCGCCACGACCTCGCACAATATACCTAGAGCCTGTATCAAAGCGGCCAAAGAAGAAAAAGCAACCCGGCGTTAGCGCTGAGAAAGTTTTGGCTGCCCCTGACACGGCCGAGCCAGCCTCCGATATGGATTCAACACGAGCAAACGAAAATTCCACAGAAGGTTCGCTATCGGTCATTGGAGAGGACCGCCACGAGGAGGCTGCGGGCAGCAATTCGAGAAATCTGGCGCAATGTGATGTGCGGAGCGTGAGCAGTGATAGCGCTGTCAGTCGCAGTACTGACCGAAGCAAATGTGGCGATAACAGTCACCCCGTGACCTCTCCCACTGCTGTATCCGGCGGAAAAGCGATCTCCGCCGTGAAAGAGCGCACAATCACCGCAACCGTTGAGCTGCAAAAAGGTGGCTGTCTGCCAGGCGACACGGTGCCCATCAAGATATCCGTCCAGCACATTAAAAGGATAAAGAGCCTGCATGGAGTTATCGTGACTCTCTACAGGCTAGGTCGCATAGACTCGTCCCCCTGGCTGCCTTCTAAGGAGCTGCCAAGCTCAAATGATCGGAAGGGGGGAAAGGAAGAGTATTACCCCAAGTCCAAGACCGGGCTCGGCGGCCTTTCTCTGTCAGCAGCCGGTTCGTGCAGTGTATTCCGGAAAGACCTATCTCAGTCTTTAGCCCCCCTTATCATCGACCCGGCCACCTTGACGGCAACACTAACAACGTCGGTACGCGTCCCTGAGGACGTGTTTCCCACCATCAAAGGTGTTCCCTACGAGATGATTACATTCAAATACCATGTCGAAGTCATTGTGGATCTTGGGGGGAAGCTGGCCAACCAGATCCAAGCCGGGAAGTCTTCTGGGGCAAGGGTCAACACCGTGAGCGGACCGCTCGGTTTGACAGGCACTGCTTTCGATGGCGCAGCCTCACTAACATCATGGGGAACGAGCATTATCGATACAGACAGACTTCGGCGGCAGAAGGGCGTAATCTCTGTCATGTTTGAAGTCGTTGTCGGAACGACAGATAGCAACCGGCTCCGGGGCAAGGCTCCATTCAAACCTACACCTTCCGTCCACACTGTGCCCGTCCGCGAACGCGACTTGTACGACGGCGACAGGGGCGAGAAGCAGCCTTGGCCGGCACCGGCAGAAAACGATCCCTATGCGCCGGCTGACTACCCCCATGATTACGGCCCGTCACCCGCTTCTCAACCCACATACTCCGCACTATGGAACTCACCCTCCCCGCCACCCCCGTCCGCACCCGTACCCTACTACATCCCTCCACCAGAGGTACCGGACGAAAGCACGCTCACCGAAAAGGAGCGCATCAGACGCGCCGAGCAGAGGCTACTGCCTAGCCAGCCCCCGGAAATACCAACCTCCGTTGTCGCGGGTCCCTCGGGTGCCCATCATCCTCCAGCCGCCGACGTGCCCATCGCCGACGAAAACATTTACGACGCCGAAGACGACGCCGCCCAGCCGCCTCCTCCTCCTCCCCCGCCGCTGCTGCTGCCGCCTGACGCAGCAGACACGCCCTCGGCTCCGACACTCGAAGACCTCTCACAGGGCACCGCCCACTACCACCACCCGACAGAGGACAAGCAGGAGCTGGAAAGACAACGGCTCCTTGCCGAGGCCAGCGCGCCGCCAGAGTTTCCCGAGGATTGTGACCCTGGACCGAGCAGTGCCGCGCCCCTTGCTGTGCGGGTACCCTCGGCGGCGGCGGCGGCGGAGGAGTTTGAACCCTCGGCGCCGGTGCTTTCGGAGGAGGAGGGCGGTGGGGAAGGGGATCGGAGTGCTGCTGCTGCTGAGCGGGTGTATGCGGCAGAGGATTATACGTATACGTACTCGTATGGCCCGCATTTGGCTTCGGCTTCGGATGAGGCAGAGGCTGGGGGTGGGGGTGTAGGTGTGGAGGCTGGGTCGGAGCCGTTGCCTAGGTATGAACGATGATTCTCCGTTTTTTTATTTTTTTTTTATTTTTTTTTATTTTTTTTTCCTCTTATCTTGTTGATGGTATATGCTGTTCTATGGTCTGGAAGGAGAGGAATTTTGGATATATCATCTCGCGGTTTTGGGTTGGCAGTATAGTATTGATACTGTCTGGGAAGGATGATGTGGCGTTTGATTGTTGGGCATAGTGTTGTTGTTAGTGCATAGCGTTGTGGGGTTGTCTATTATCCCATATATATATACCTATATGTATACGCGTCTCTGCTTGTCCTGGCCTGGCTAGGGTGCTGTGTATTTCTTGAGCTATGGGGGTTAGGGGGGTTGTTTGTGAGGGCTCAATTGAGCAAGAGGGTGTATCGAAAGATGTTTCTGTCAGGTGAATATGTCGTTTGATGAGCGCAGCTCGGTCAGCTCGGAAAGTATACATAACGTAGGTGCTGGAGGCTACCAGGGCAACTGATCTTGGTTTTCATAACCAAGTCCGGTGGTACCTGAGTGAGCATGCTATCCTCGAGTCATGGCTTGACTACTGTCCTGCCTGCACCGTTCCAGTTAGCAACACTATCTACCCCTTTGCGATGTTGTTCGCCCGCACTACCATGACGGTTATCCGAATTCTTCACCCCTTCATCCAGACGGTATAGCACATCATAGATCAGATGAGCCTTCCCTTTCAATTCTCTGACTAATCGACCGCTCCCAGATATGATGGCATCAACCCAGGAGGGCATCACGATTCACGATAGAGATCGGTCCCATCACTTCTTGAACATAAACCCACCCCGATCCCGCCTCCCACAGACATCGACGCCATCCCCAGACACCTCAGCAATGACGCCCCCATCGCCTTCCAACTCGCCCAACCTCCTCCCTTCTCTTTGCCCATGCCCGTGCCGGTGCCCGTGTCCATCGACAGCCCGTACACCAACCGAACCACCAGCCTGCCGCGACAAACCCGACGAAGCCTCCAATTCAATTGGCATGGAATCCGCCCCCGCCACCTCGGCAATCCCAATGCTTATGACACCCACCCCCATCCCCATCTCCTCACCCTCCTTCATCCCCACCCCCCTGATGAACCCCTGATTCTCACCACCACCAACCCACTGACCCCGACCCCGCCCCCGCCCCCGCCCCCGGCCTCGCTCGTGTTGGGCATGATGAGCCGTCGCCCCTACCGTGACAGGCAACTGAAAAGGCAGCGCGTGGTGGCCCGCTGGCGCAGCCGGTCCAAAATGTGCCGGGAGCGGCGGCAGGGTGGGCTCAAGCTGCATGTCATTGCCATTATCGTCGCGGTACAAGTACGAGTCATGGTAGTCACTGCTGCTGCTGTGCGTGTGGCTGTGGCTGTGGCGATGGTAGCCGAAGCGGAAGCGGTAGCGGTAGCGGCGCCGGCGCCGGCGAACGACGGAGAGGACTACAAAAGCTGCCAGCAGCAGGCCCAGTATGGAACCACCCGCTGCGAGGCCGGCTATGGTGCCTGATGATAGCGATGGTGGGGGTGGTCGTGATGATGATGTTGGGGTGGGGGACGGAGAGTGTGATGGGGGAGGAATCAGGCTTGCTGTGCTTGTGACTGTGCGGGTTGTTGGCGGGTGGGAGGTGAGTGTTAGGGTTGAGGTGGTGGATATTGTTGTTTGCGCGTTGACGACGCTGCGGTTACGGGAGAGGTTTAGTATACATACAGATAGGATTTTGGTTGGTATTTGGTGCTGAGCAGGCTTACCGCGTGTTGGTTTGGTAGAGGGTGGTTACGACGGTGGAGGTTGTCGAGACGGTCACCCTGGTAGAGGATATGCTGGTTATATCTGTGGTCTGGGTGACATAGCTGGTCACCGTCGGGGTCGAATCCTGGGCTGCCTGCCGTGGAATAGGGGTAATGTTGCTGATGCCATGGGGCAGTCTCTTGCCCTGAGACGTCCGGAACGCAAGACTACTGCCGCTCCCTTCGCTTTGCTGGGGCAGCTCCTGCCTGGGAACAACCTGCTCCGCAACTGTTGTGACGCTTACCCAGAAAACATCGGTCTGGGTTGCAGCACTGGAGATGGTGACATCAACTATCGAGATGGCAGTCGACGTTTCGATCCGGGCCACCACTATGGTTGCCCGCTGTGTTGCGATGTGCGTCGTCGTTTCAACGATGGTCGACGTAACAGTCACAGCCAGCCTTCTCGACTTGTCAATCTGACGACCTCTTTATTTCAGCTGATACGGTAGCTCAACGGCAGACTTACAGAGCGGAGAGGCATTTCCCCTGAGAGCAGGTCTGGTCACTGGAACAACAACCGGATCCGCAGCACAGATCTCCTCGCCCACAGCAGTGCTTCCCCTCAATGCAGCAGTTCCCACAGTCGGGACAGAAGTCGACGTTGTTACCGAAGCAGTAGTTGGATCCGTTCGACAAACAGTCTCTCCTCCCCACGCTCAAGACTTGGCCGTGTAATCCAAACAGGGCCTTCGTCCCAGGAAACGGATCTGCCCATGTCTCCACATAGCCGACGTCTTGAAATGGGGAGGCCAGGCTTGACTCCGAGTCGCAGTTCTCTGCCGTAGGCCAGACCTTGGGTCCAGCGAGAATGTCAAAGGCCTTCACGATAGCAATGAGCAGCCGGGCCCAGACAGACGACATAGCGGTGCTGGCTCATGGTGGAAGATTGGGAGGCAGGAGCAGCACATGACTATCCGAATCAATCGCCGTCAAATGCCTGGGCTATTAGGTACAGCTTTACAGGCTGCGCAAGACGACAACAAATCGCTAACCAAGACATGTGGCGGCGGTCTGGCGGCAGGAATCATCCCCACAGCAGACCATCATTGGATTCATGGCGGGCTCGGCCAATGGCCATAACCGCTCTTGAGCGTATTGTGAGGATGAGACAGAAGACCCGCCATGCTCGATGCAAGCCACCGACATCCGGTGCAGAAGCTGTCGCACGCAACCATCACTTGACTGGTTGTCGAACACAAGTGTGCGACTGCTTCAGCCTCTCAAGGCGGTCCTCGGCAATTTCTCCCCGGACTTTGCAGATGGGGTAATGTATTTGGGCCGGTGTAGATTTGGTTGGGCAAGAATCTCGAGCTGATGAGGGGATGTTAGCGGGGAGGGGAATTGTAGAGCTTTGTTGAATGTCAGCTTGCATCTTGTCGTTGAGGTTAGGTAATTTGTACAAGCACAAACAACGTTTTAATATGTCGAGTATGTTAACTTCTAGGTTGTTGTGAGCGGAGTTAATCTGTTAAGCAAGGTTCTGCATCTTTAACGTTTAACGAAATGCAGTAGGTTGATCCAGGTTACGTGCATTGTATGCACAAGTAGCGTACTGTATAAATTACACCCAACGTTGATACCTTCGACACCTAAGGCCTCCAAATTATCTCACCAACATGGACATCGACGACATTCTTCAAGAAGTCGACCCATCATTCCACACCATACCCCAAGAAAAGCGCGATCTCCAGGAACTGACGCGTGCATGGGTTGCCGAACGATCGGCGCCGGAGCTTCTGCCGTACGAACCTGCCCCTCCTCGACCTTGTCGGACCCGATCTCACCTTGACCCGGCACCCTGCTAATCCGGCATCTGCAGCTGGCCGGCCGACGGGCTATTCGAGCGCATCAATGGCAGCATCAAGCGGCAGATTGAAAAGGTCGAGGAGATGACGGGCGACATGGACCCCAAAACCAACTTTGCCCTCATCGTCATCCAGACCGAGCTCGAGCGCTTCAAGTACCTGGTGCGCAGCTACCTGCGCGCCCGCATCGCAAAGATCGACAAGCACACGCTGCACTACCTTTCGACCGACGAGCTGCGCGGCCGTCTTTCGGACATGGAGCTGGCCTACGCCACCCGCCACCAGGCCCTGCTGCACAACCACTACCTGTCGTCCTTCCTGGCTTCTTTCCCGCCCGCCCTGCAGAACCTCAACGACACCGCGGGAGGCATCTCCATGATCGAGACCCCCGATCTCGAGTCGGCCGTGTTCATCCGCCTGCTCAAAAACGCCCTCGTCGAAGGCCGTGGCGTCGACACGGACGACGCTACGAATATGCAGGTCAACGACATTGTCATCCTGCGCTGGTCCGATGCGAAGCCGCTGGTTGAAGCGGGCAGCGCCGAGCTCATTTGATTCAGGGGGATTACTTGTTGATGGGGGGACTATACTCGGCCTGGGCGATCCTCGAGCGGCAGCCTTGACAGCTCAGCAGCGCTGAAAGCGCCCCGAAGACTGAGTAGCCATGTCTCTGGTGCTAACGAAGCTTCTTGCCTGAGTTGGCCGGGACCGTTTTGTGCCAGAAGCTGGACTACTGCGGCATACAAATGGGAAGGCAGCCTGGTATAACGCTCCCCTGGTCGCCCCCTCTCTCTCCGTAGCTGGGGCGCTACTAATGGTGACAGATCGGGAGATTCACTGCGCTTGAGACTGCTCGACATCTCTGCGCAATGATCCTGGTTGGAGGAGCCGCCCCGTGGACGATCGGCCTGTCAGGAGCCTGGCGGATAGTGATTGCGGTCTGTCTTGTTCAGGCGCAGAAGCGGCAGGGAAGAAGTGACCTAAACTCCCGTCATCAGTAAGAAGGATAGGGGCCGAGTGGAAGTCGGGAGCTATCATATACAAAGAGAACAGAAAGCTGGGAAAACCTTCAGAATATCCCGGATGCTCTATATCTTGGAAGCTGGGAAATGCTGGCGCCTAGAGATTACTGTCCACTTGGCCTAGACTATAATGTGTGAATGTATGTACAGTACTGCAGCTCTAAGATGAGAGTTATGTATGTATTGAGGCGAGGAGAGACGAGGCCCTGTCTGGTCAGGTCAACAAGATGTGGACTGGTCAGGTCAACAAGGTGGGGGTTGGTCAGGTCAACTCATCGTTCGCGTTCTCGAGGAGTTCAACGCAAGTACGCAGGACCAGCAAAGCAATCCCAAACTTCTTCTTTTTCAACATTGGTCACTGACTTTGTTTGAACAGCACAGTTCGATGACTTGTCACTAAACACATTATGCCTCTGGTCGTCAAACGCTAGGTATTGCACGCAGCATGGAAGACTGGTCAGGTCAGCTACAGGGCACTGGTCAGGTCAGCACGCGCCAACTTTGGTGTGTATGTAATATTCGTACACACTTCGTACCATTTTCAGTGGGGAAACCGATCATCGTTGGATTCCGCTCACACAGCCACAATGACCATTGAAGCCACACTACCAAAGCTTGGCATACAGTTTGCAGTTGTCAGATCAACCAAGTCAATTTAACGCCAGTCAGTCCATCAACGTACAAAGAAGGTCAACGTAGGAAGGTCAATCCTCAATAGCACAAGATCTGGGCGGCGTTAGGATCTTAAAATCCATCTGGTCACTACAAATTTGGCTGGGAAATGACACCTTACCAAATTCACGGACTGTACGCCAAGGCTTGGCGGCCCTGTCTGTGGCTGGGTGACGGGAATCCAACGGTGATCGGTTTCCCCACTGAAAATGGTATGTACCATTGCTTCGTTTGTATTTTCGTCTCTTTGAGACTTATACGGACCAATAATTCTTGTCTGTACGGATACAGTACAAGTACTTCTTATCATATTGGCTCTTGGGGATCTTTACTGTGGTAGCAGTTCGCCACGTAATTGTTTACCGCAGACCTCGCATGGAATAGCCTCGGGACTGTGGGACTCCTGGACTTGAATCTTCTAGTCAACCAAAATCGAGACACGTTTTCATTATGGGAGGGAACGGCACCAGACAGTTGCGTTTAGACAGGCAAGCACCATCAGCACTAACCACGGAGCCTTCTACATACGGAGCACAGTCTACGGAGGTCCTCAACTGTAGATTGAGAACGCAGGCTCGAGCCAGGGCCACACGCCTCGACGCGTACTGTACGGCAAGGCTGTCGATGAGCAGAGTGGCAGAGTGAGTTACAGTACAAATCACAGTTTGTGTACGGAGTACGTAGAAATTTAGCCCAGACTTCAATGCCGCCCGATGCAGGCTCAGCGGCCCATGCGGCCAATGACGTTTTCGTCCGAGGCAACTGGCGCTAATCTCTCAGGGGGTGGTTCAGTCAGATTCATACCGTAACGTCAATGTAGCACAGCAGTCCGACCACCACCTCCAAACACTGCCTTCTCATGAACTCGCATGTTGTTTACAGCCCGCAGTACGCTGCCCTGTGAGTTTAGATATCGCGCCACACATTCTTGGTTTGGTTTCCCTGGACCATTTCTTGATAGGACAATGCGTGAATGGACCTCTGTTGACACCCAGTCATCAGTTACCAGGGGTCGCACGGGCCGACGGCAACCACAAACATGCCAAGACGAATTCTTCCCCAGATCATTTTACGCGAAAGTTCACATGCTGATTGGTGCTGGGGACGATCACCACTCAATTGGGTGAATGCAGTCTGCGAGTCGGCCGGCATTGGGCAGTCTAATGTAAAAATTCGAGTTGTCATCAGGCCCTCGTTCCACCCCAAACACACGTCAACAACAGTCCGTGGAACGGTATGGATAGTGTAGTCGAGGTAGTGTAGAATCAGATGGATCGTGGGAGAGTGAGGGGATGGAATCATATGTCCGGATGGTTGCACGGAAAAGGGATTAAAAATGCCAGGGGCCCCGTATTCTGCCAGGTTTCTTCTCCGCGCTGCGCCGCGCGACTGGACGGGAAGGGAGATCCTCGCGATTTGGGAGCCACTGTGGAGACATGCTCAAGGGAGGCAGCGCGACTCGAATGCAAGCCCAGTGCCAGATGGCCCTCTTCACTGGGCAGGGGACATTGCCCAGCCCCCGGATCACGCCCAAAGACTGCAGCAATCCCTGGCTCGGTCCTTCCCCGGGGTGATGGGTTAGGCAAGGTATATAGAAAGAACATCCCTCATTGTAGCGAGGAATGTGTTCCTTCCCTACTTTGTTTTGGCTCTAGGGGCATACCACATCAAGAGAACGTCCACCACTCGCTCTCTTTTTGAACGTTCCTCTTACATTCGTTCATTGTACGTACGTGTATAATATCGTATACCACACCAGCTGAAGCAGCCCGGCTCGAATCACCAAGCACCGACTACTTGATAATATTGTATCATAATCAACCAACATGCGCGCTGTCTCCGTTGTCCTCGCCGGCGTCTTCGCCCTCGTCGCGAGCGCCCAGTCAACGACGAGCGGCTCCGCGGCTACTCCCACCACCACAGACCCGGTCCAAGCCTCCATGATCGCCTGCATTGAAGCTTGCACTCCCGGCGACGTGAGCTGCACATCCAAGTGCATCGCCGTCCCGAACCCCAACGAGTCCCAGGTAGGTGTCACTCCAGCTCTGTCACTCTCTAAAACCCACACTACGAAGCCCAGCGTTCGCTAACCACGACTCACCTTTCACCAGGTCAACGCCACCAACAACTGCGTGGCGGCCTGCCCTCAGGGCAACGGCACGGAAAGCGACATCCGCAACTACGAGACATGCGTCTCAGACTGCATTGGCCAGAACTACTTCACCACGTCGGGCGGGACTCCCAGCCCCACGGGCGGCGCCGGCTCTGGCTCCGGCTCCGGATCTAGCGGCAGCGCCAGCGGTGAGGCTTCGGGCACCGCCGGCAGCACTGGTGCCTCTGGTACTGCTGGTGGGCAGGCCTCGCCAACTGACTCCTCTGCCCCCGCGGCGTCGTCTACTGGCGCGGCTAGCCAGATGCTCCGGATGACTGGGTCTGCCGCTGGGTTGTTCGGGTTTTTGGCTGCTGTTTTGGCGCTGTGAGCGCCATCTCATTTAATGTGGTGGATCGGGCTGTATGGGATGGAATGGAATGAAGTTAAAGACGGGATGATCAGTGGAGGGCGTAATAGGTTTGGTTGGGATCGGATTTACAGCGTTTCCAGTATGTCACTGCTGCAGTGTGTACGTCACGGGTAATAGTGTCAGCATCAAAACACGGGCGCGTCTGTTATGCCTCAATGGTTTGGACTTTGTGTGCATGCGATTGCGGTGTTTTTCTTGCCTATGACGTCCGCGGTACGACGGGTTCGACTTCGCTTACCCACGGCAGGTTGAGCTGCTTCATCTCAACCGCCAGCTGGAAAAGATAATCGAGACTGGCGTCCAGCAGCATCGTGTCAGCAAACCCGAGGCCCAATGTCCTCCCTAAAGGGGATTCGGCGGTGGATTCTCACCTCTCGCACTGCGTCTTCGCCTTGTGCACATTGTCGCCCCACACGTAGACACCGTGCCTCCTCACCAGCACGGCATATGTGTCGGGATACTTATCCATAGCCTCCTCGAGGAACTCGGTCAGGTCCTCCTCGTGCGCCGTGTTCTCGATGACGGGAATGACCAGCGTGTCGTGGTACCCCAGGTTCCCACTCTTGCCGAAGCCCCGCCCAAAACCCTTGATCTGCTCGATGTTGTTGATGCGGAACTCGCGGGACCCTCCCTGGGCCTCAAGGAGCATGGTCACCAGCACGGCCCAGTGCGAGTGCGTGTGGATGCAGCAGCCCGCGCGCCGCTTGGTGAAGGCCGCCAGGAACAACGGCGTGCACTGGCTCGGCTTGTGCTGCGGCGGGCTGCGCAGGTAAACCCGCTTGCGCCGGTCCAGCGACTGCGCCTGCGCTGCGAGCGACAGGACGTAAATGTCGGACGGCTTCATCAGCTCCTTCTGCACGCCTGATGGCGCGATGTAGACCAGGTCACTGTGTCATGGTGCCATGGGTACCATGGTGGTTAGTTGAAGGTGCGGATGGGATGGGATGGCGGGGTAATGGATGAGGAGGGGTTCAGTTGTAATAGATGGTCCATACTCATCACGAATCGAGGCTCCTCCGCCTGTGCCAGTCACCCAGCCAAGCGTCCAGAACTTGGCGCAAAGAGAGGGGATCAGGTTTGCCGGGTGCTCCGGGTTGTCGGACTGGACAAGGTGGTCATTGTTGTTGTCGTCGGCCGGTTGGCCGTTTGAGGGCGGGGTCATTCTCGTGCCGGCGTCGGGACCTCCGTGCGGTGCGAGGGGGATGTATGCTGGGTCGGGACTCTCGAGATAGCCGGTTCCTGTGCCGATAGCCAAAGCAGGCAGGTCCCCCTGGTTCAGGTTTCAGAGGCTTCAATCCGGTAGCTCCGGTGAGGCTGTCTCTGGCGGCAATTTTGGCGGAGTCGGCAGTATAAAAGCGCAAATGAGGCTATTTGGGGCTAAATTGACTAGGTCCGGAGCGGCCCTCCACAATGACACTTTGGCATGCCGAACGGCTCGGGAGTTCATGCGGCCGCTTGCTTAGGTAGCAGCTTTGCGGCAACGGCTCCACCTCGAGGTATATCGCCGGCTTTTGTGAACGACGGCTGCACTACCCAGGGCATCTCTGAGATGACTTCCACGTGGTCTCTTTCCACTTTGCGGACATCGAGGACCAACTTTACACTAGCAAAAGAGAACACGAGTCGCAGACTACCTTGGGGACTAACGTAAACTCTTTCGCTTTCGAGCTCGGTATGTATGTATGTAGACGGCAGCTGTCAACAGGATTGAAAGCTGGAACAGAGCTACGGCTGCTGTGAAACTTCCGACTTCATGCTGTCTCAAGTCATCGGGGTACGACTTCTTCACTAAACTAGCACTTCCAATTGCAGCCAAGCATTCGAAGTATCCAGTAATACTCAGCTTAGTATGGACAGTCATGTGTCGCTCTATGGCATTGATATAGAGAGTCTAGTCCTGGTTATCATGTCATGTTAGAGAGGGTCTCCCAGTGTCGACTTAGGGGTGAAGCTCGCTTTCACATGAAGCTTTGAGAGGTCAGTGTTGCAAAACTGTAGCAGAGGTGAACTATTACCTGGTCTCGCTGTTAAATGCCTGCCGTTGTCTTACAGACGGCACCGTCCTAGCTGCACACACTCGAATCGTTCGATTAGAGCCAACCTTGGAGTCGATTGGCGACATACGAGTTCAAGGAATAAGATACTGAGTCTATAGACAAGAATGATTGTAACTTGAAAGCAGTTGAATTGCAAAGTCCAGTGTGAAACAGACTCCCGTTCTAGCATCGGGCATTATCTACATACAGTTGCAGTTCACACATGATAGCAAGTGAGAAGGATGAGGAGACTGGGATTGAGGCTGTCCAATCGAAGGTTCGAAGGCCTTCCACCTGGGGTCCGCAGGGGCCACTCCGAGTGGCCAATCCCCCGCAGTCCCGCTGTTACGGCAGCCGAAGCTCAAAGCTCAGGAATGTTAAAGACACGTTGTCAGAAATCGCCCACCGAGCTTCAAATTCACCACTCGCAGCTGCCTCTGCAAGCTTGGGCGATTTCCTTTTCCCTCGAGCTCTGGGAGCGATTATCCATTGCCCAACCCCAACGCATCGTCTGTCCCCGTAGACGATCTTTCCTTCCTCAATCGACCTTTGTGTCCTTTGCATCCTCCTTTTGTCAGACCACATCGCTGAGCTGCTTGAGACGACGCTCGGCCATCCAAAATGAGGTTCAACGTCGCCGCCGCTGCCGCCAGCGCAGCGCTCTTCGTTGGCGGCGTGAACGCCGAAGACCAGAAGGTGCTCAAGGATGAAAGCAGCTCTGTCGCCGAGTCGGCGACCAAGGCTGCCCCAGAGCTTCCGACCTTCACTGTGAGTGTCGTCCAAGCTCCAATCCCCTTCTCCTGGACACCCACCTTCTCCTGAGCGACGACAAGGGCATTGCAATGACGAAACCACGAATTCCAAAATCATTTTGCTAACGCAGCTGAATTGCAGCCCACCAAACTCAAGGCTCCATTCCTCGAGCAGTTCACCGATGACTGGGAGGCGCGATGGAAGCCCTCGCATGCCAAGAAGGACACGCAAGGTGACGAGGAGTGGGCATACGTCGGCGAGTGGGCGGTTGAGGAGCCCATCGTCTACAAGGGAATGGAGGGCGACAAGGGGCTTGTGGTCAAGAATGCTGCTGCCCACCACGCCATCTCCGCCAAGTTCCCCAAGAAGATTGACCCCAAGGGCAAGACCCTGGTGGTTCAATACGAGGTCAAGTTGCAGAGTACGTCTACCCCTCCTTTACATTGCCTTGGATCGTGGCACTAACGTCCGTTTCCCTTGCAGATGGCCTCGAATGCGGTGGTGCCTACCTCAAGCTCCTGCGGGAGAACAAGGCCCTGCACCAGGAGGAGTTCTCCAACACGACTCCGTACGTGATCATGTTCGGTCCCGACAAGTGCGGCCACACCAACAAGGTCCACTTCATCTTCAACCACAAGAACCCCAAGACGGGCGCGTATGAGGAGAAGCACCTCACCTCTCCTCCTACCGCCAAGATCGTCAAGACCACAGAGCTCTACACGCTCATCGTCCACCCCAACAACACGTACGTCATCCAGCAGAACGGCGAACAGGTCAAGGAGGGTAGCCTCCTCGAGGATTTCAACCCTGCGGTCAACCCTCCGAAGGAGATTGACGACCCCAAGGACAAGAAGCCCGATGACTGGGTTGACGAGGCCCGTATTCCTGACCCCGATGCCAAGAAGCCCGACGACTGGGACGAGGATGCCCCGTACGAGATTGTCGATGAGGAGGCTACCCAGCCGGCTGATTGGCTCGTTGACGAGCCCCTCACCATCCCTGACCCCGAGGCCCAGAAGCCCGAGGACTGGGATGATGAGGAGGACGGCGATTGGATTGCCCCCACTGTTCCCAACCCCAAGTGCGCTGATGTTTCTGGCTGTGGCCCGTGGACCAAGCCCATGAAGAAGAACCCCGACTACAAGGGCAAGTGGACCGCGCCGCTCATTGATAACCCGGCCTACAAGGGTCCCTGGGCTCCTCGCAAGATTAAGAATCCCGACTACTTTGAGGACAAGACCCCCGCCAACTTTGAGCCCATGGGCGCTGTAAGCTCCCTCCAATGTATTTTGACTTGGTTTCCCGTTGCTAACATTCCCGTAGATTGGCTTCGAGATCTGGACCATGCAGAACAATATCATGTTCGACAACATCTACATCGGCCACTCGGTTGAGGATGCCCGCAAGCTCGCCGATGAGACTTTCTTCAAGAAGCACCCCGTCGAGACGGCCCTGGAGACTGCCGACAAGCCGAAGGAAGAGGAGAAGCCCAAGTCGCCCATGGACCTGAAGTTCCTCGACGACCCCAAGAAGTACATTCAGGAGAAGCTCGACCTCTTCCTGACCATTGCCAAGAGGGATCCCCTCGAGGCCATCAAGTTCGTCCCCGAGATTGCCGGTGGTCTTGCTGCCCTCTTCGTCACTGTTGTCGCCCTGCTCTTCGGTCTCGTCGGTCTGGGATCCTCTCCCGCCCCTGCGGCCAAGAAGGTCGCTGCTGATGCGAAGGAGAAGGCCAAGGAGGTCAAGGACAAGGTTGCATCGGCCGCCACCACTGGCGCCGAGACTGTCAAGTCGGAGGCCAGCAAGCGCACCACACGGAGCCAATCGTAGATGGCAAACCATACACGACACTATTCATGTCAAGTCGAGTTTCTGGGGAGGGAAATTGAACGGAGATAGCACTCGGATTAGCGGATGGGCAGTTGCCAGGTACCGCAATCCAAGCTTGGTCGGGACTTGGGCAGTGACTGTTAGGCACTACTTTTTTGCGTTATCCTGCTTATTATTTGATCGGCGGAGTCCCAGGGCGCATATGTATTCTAGGCACACAAAAGACAGTGTGGCGTTGGTACTAATAAAGGTGCCATGTTTGTTTTCCGGTATCCAAAGTTGTTTTTCCCGGCCCGTTGCCAGAACCCGGAGGGCCCCATCCGTGACAGCACCCGCGACTCTCGGCGGGCCCCACTGGAGCTACCCCGGCCGCTTCGACCAATTGGGCGGAAGCGATCGGCGGTCGGCATGCAACGGCTTTGGGGTCAGCGGGGTTGTTCTCCACCTTCGGCTCTCGTTCCCCAGGACATGTCCCATAAGAGCGGTAGCCGCTGGCCGGATAAAGGGAGAGAGTGTGCTACGCATTTCCCATTGCAGTGGACGGGATGCACTGGACATAACTTGCCATCACGCAGCTCATTACATAGGCAAGGTACTGTCTGTACTGGGAACGGGCGAATCCCCAAGCAATTCGGTGCTTAATTATAGACGCCGGCTATTTCGCAGCTTCCTGGCCCCAACCACGTTTACCGCTTTCCGCTTCCCGGATCCCAATTAATCCCACCCATTCATCAACGACCGATCTCAGTCTCTCCGCAACAACACAATGCGCCGCCTTGCGACCAGGGCCGCTTCAGCATCTGCCACCGTCGGTCGTCAAATTTCATCACCTAGTTGTCCTAGAGCCGCCGCAATACTCGGCTCGTCAGCAAGAATGGCCCCGCCAACCAAGTCAACCGTTTCGGCGACGGCGGTGAGGAGGTTGCATGCCACGGCACAACATTTGCGTCCCGCCTCGGCAGCGGCGGGCCTTGCGAGCACGAGCACCAGCTACCCAACTACTCACGACAAGATCCAGGAGGTGCACGACACGCCCTATTTCATTGACAACAAGTTCTTGAGCTCGAGCACCACCCAATTCATCGACCTGCACGACCCGGCAACAAACAACCTTGTGACCCGCGTGCCCCAGAATACCGATGAGGAACTCAAGGCGGCCGTTGCCTCGGCTCAGAAGGCGTTCGAGACATGGCGACAGACCAGCGTACTGCACCGCCAGCAAATCATGTTCAAATTCGTAGCCCTCATCCGCGAGAACTGGGACCGCCTGGCCGCGAGCATCACGCTCGAGCAGGGCAAGACGTTTGCGGATGCCAAGGGCGATGTGCTGCGCGGTCTGCAGGTTGCCGAGGCCGCGTGCGCTGCGCCGGAGCTACTCAAGGGAGAAGTGCTGGAGGTGGCCAAGGACATGGAGACGAGGACCTACCGGGAGCCGCTGGGCGTTGTTGCGGCCATCTGCCCATTTAGTGCGTTTTCCCCTTTAATATGTCGCCCCTAGACGTGCAGCTGACCTGCTTCACAAAGATTTCCCCGCCATGATCCCGCTTTGGTGCATCCCCATCGCGACCGTCACGGGCAACACGCTCATCCTGAAGCCCTCGGAGCGCGACCCGGGCGCGGCCATGATCCTGGCCGAGCTCTGCCAAAAGGCCGGGTTCCCCGACGGCGTCATCAACGTGGTGCACGGCGCCCACCGCACCGTCAACTTCATCCTCGACGAGCCCGCCATCAAGGCCATCAGCTTCGTCGGCGGCAACAAGGCGGGCGAGTACATCTTTACACGGGGTTCAGCCAACGGCAAGCGCGTGCAGGCAAACCTCGGCGCAAAGAACCACGCGGCCGTCCTGCCGGACTGCAACAAGAACCACTTCCTCAACGCCGTCGTGGGCGCCGCGTTCGGCGCCGCGGGGCAGCGGTGCATGGCGCTCTCGACGCTCGTCATGGTGGGCGAGACCAAGGAGTGGCTGCCGGAACTCGCCGAGCGCGCAAAAACCCTCAACGTCAACGGCGGGTTCGAGCCCGGCGCCGACCTGGGGCCCGTCATCTCCCCGCAGAGCAAGGCGCGCATCGAGGGCCTGATCGCCTCGGCCGAGCGCGAGGGCGCCACCATCCTCCTCGACGGCCGCGGCTACAAGCCGCCCAAGTACCCCAACGGCAACTGGATCGCGCCCACCATCATCTCCAACGTAACCCCCGACATGCAGTGCTACCGTGAGGAGATTTTCGGGCCCGTGCTGGTCTGCCTCAACGTCGATACCCTTGACGAGGCCGTCGAGCTGATCAACAGAAACGAGTATGGCAACGGTGTGGCCATTTTTACGAAGTCGGGCGCCACGGCCGAGTCGTTCCGCCGCAGCATTGAGGCCGGCCAGGTCGGTATTAACGTGCCCATCCCTGTGCCCCTGCCCATGTTCAGTTTCACGGGCAACAAGAAGAGTGTTGCGGGCGGCGGGGCAAGTACTTTTTACGGCCGCCCGGGAGTCAACTTTTACACGCAGCTCAAGACGGTCACGGCCATGTGGGCTGGGGCGGATGCTATCTCGCAGAAGGCGGATGTCGCTATGCCGACGCATAGTTGAACTCGTCCGGGGAGGGGTGGGGTGGGGTGGGAGGGGAAAGGTTGTTGATACATACGTACTGGGCAATGCGGACGAAGGGAAAATCACAAGTATATGACTAGTTGAGCATGTTTAGGTGTTTATACGCTGGTTGAGTTGTTATGTACCTATCTACCTGCCTGCGTTGCTTACCTAGGTGTCAAATCTAAGTGAACGGGTTCTGTTCCGCCGAACTGCCTTCTGCATGCTCCTAACTCTACAGGTGCTCACTACCAATCTCCTAGTACCCGGGGGATAGTAGTGGGGTTGATACCAGTGCCTTTGACATGGCGTAAGGGTGGTGGCATCAGTCTGGGGATAGAGGGCTAATCGTGTAGGCGAACGAGAGAGTAGGGAGTTGGATCCGGGGATCGAACGGTTAGAATCCGAACTACAACTGGGTTTCCCGGGGACGAGAACCGCATGACAATCTTGTTGTATCCGGGTGATAACCGGACATCTCTCAGCTTAACCACAGCCGGTGATCAACACAATACACGCGGAACAGGTAACCGAACTGGCCGTTCAACACAAGATATAGTTATGATAGGACACTGGTTTCACCTGTACCCATCAGAGCAATGGGGTGCCGGTTTGATTGTACAGTGCTGGCCGTCCAACGAGCCAAGGCCATGTAAGTATACAACACGATACTATGTATCTTGATCCTCCACCGTTCCAAGTCAAACCAAGTCCCAAACAAAAGCCGCGAAACGCCTTGCCAGCCATGCAATGCAGAATGCAGTCCCCAGCTCTAACAGCAGGCTGACAAGAATACATAACAAGCCCCTCCCATCATCAGGATAATGCTTCAATCCAATGCGTCTCCGGAGAGTATACTCCTCAGAATCCCCGCGCCCAAGCCGTCGATAGCAGCCTCCATCTCCTTCTCGCCCACGCAGCTAGCCACCCTCCTCTCGTCCGCCAGCTGCCCGCTCCCAGGCATTCCACCGTCACCACCAAAGAACACATCCTTCTTCCTCCTGGCCCTCCGTCCGGTCCCACCGCCGCTGCCACCACCACTACCAGGGGTGAAGCTTCCCAGCGCGGCAAATGAGCTCGTCTTGCCGTCGACAGGGGCGATGAGGGAGAGTGTCTCGAGACTTCCCACCACCTCGCGGAACTCGGAGCTGGAGAGCGGGTGGAGGAGCGAGTCCTGCGTGCACGAGCGACAGTAGGCTTCGAAGAGGGCTTTGACGGTCGGCGCCGAAACATGCGGCGGCTTGGACGGGGTCGTCGGAGTAGAAATCGAGGAGGTGGGAGGGGTAAGGGCTGATGAGGAGCCGTAGGCAGCGGCGCGGTTCCGCTTTTCGATGGCCACCAGCGAGCACAGGGCGGCTTTCTGCTGCAGGTTGAGCGTCTTGAGCCGTTGAGTGGCGCCGTTACTGAATGCGGCTGCTGTGACTTTGTTCAGGTGGCCGATGGTCACCCGCGGCGCGGTCAAAGGGGTGAGGGCTTGCAGAGATTTCGTTAGGGCGGTTGATGTTGGGAGGGCTTGCGGGGCGCAAGAAGCGCGAGGCGGGGACGAGGCGGCGGGATTCCGGTTCTCGCCGAGGGGTTTGCGAGAGGGGCTCATCTGCAGGAGCTGTTCCTTGATTTCGGTTTCGTGCTTCATCCGTGTTTCGCTCTCGACCACGTCGATTGCTCGCCGGCAGACCTCGAAGGCTCGGCGTAGGTCACCGCTTTGGCTGGAGACCTTTCTCGCACAGAGCTCGATAGCAGCAGCATGGAAAAAGGGAATGAAATCGGGGGTTGCGGAACCTTCGGGTAGGAGGGTCTTTAGCCGGGAGGTAAGGATTGTCTTAATTTGCGGTGCTGTGTAGGGTAGAAATGGTAGAAGCTCCGGCTTGAGGTTCCGCGACTTCAACCTCGGAAGGAACCGGTCGGTGAGATCCAAGGCGTTGGCAATTCCCACGAGGGTAAGTCGTGAAGCCTGCTGCAATGACCATTCAAAAATGCGGTATAGACTCTCGAGGTCCATCGTCAGGATGTGGTCGATCTCGTCGAGCACAACGAGAAAGCCCCCAGGGGCTTTGCTCTTTCGAAGAAAGAGTTTTTCCAGACCCGCAACGACATCAGACTCGGACACGTCGCTGTCGCCACCAAGCTGATCCAACAAGGTGACATAGAGGTCCTTGGACGATTTGATGCTCATACAGTTGATGTAGGCCCTGCGGACGGCGGCTGTCTCCGACACTGCCTCCTCGGTGATTCGGTTCACCATTGCGCTCTTGCCCGTTCCAGGCGGCCCGCTGACGTAGAGACACCCGCTGGGACGTGAGGTTTTGCAGCGCTCGAGGAACTGTTTCAAACGTGCGCGCTCCTCATCGCGTCCAACGAGTTGACCAGGATCGGCACTGCGCGAGAAGAGCTGCCTCGCTTGATGGTAGACTGTCTGAAAAGATGTCGGGGTGGAGGGTGTCTGAGGCGTCATCCGCTTTGAGAGTTTGCCGACGGACATGACACGATGCCGTGGAGTCGTGGTCCCCTTGGCGAAGACATCGTAGTGGCGCGGTGTTGAGGGGGTGACGGGCGCGATGCTCACTGTGAGAATATATTAGTGAGTAAGATTTGAGAGCAACAGGGCGGTGAACGTACAGTTCTTGACAGTGGTGGCGATCGAGGCGCGTCTCGACCTGTCTTGGTCCTGAGAATTGCGGCAGGGTTGGTGATTTTCCTGATTCTCAGTGTCGTCGGCCGTGACTGCCGGAGAATTCTCTTCATCTTCGACAATCTTCCTAGGCGTCCGTCGTGTTCGCTTGGCCGAGAAGGCGGGACCGGGGATGGGTTCTGCAGCTGACTATTAGTCACCGTCTTGCTTGATTTGCTTGCTGTTCGGAAGGCGCCAGCACTTACCGACTTCTCTGGAGCTTCGTGTCCTCTTTCCCAAGGTCGTAGATGCCATTGTTGCACTCTGCTAGTAGCAATTGGCGGTGGTGAGTGTTTGGAGAGGAAAGAGCTGAGCTGTGGTGGAGAGACATGGAAGGAGAGTTCTTGGTAGCTACACGCTGGTACGAAGTACATGGATTGACTACGCGAGCGCGTCGTGCTGGGGACGCGAAGGCGCGCATTACCGCGTCTCATTAAAACCGGGCCGGTAGTTCAGGATGCTTAGTCAGCTGTATTACTTTACCTCAGCTTCGACGGTACGTTTGACATTACGGTATTTACATTACAGAATTACTAGTGCACCTTTAGCCCTCGGCTAGATAAGGGAAAGCATCCCCACTCCCCACCTTGCTCATCATCGCGATACTGCGATATTGTCAGGTGGAAGGGGGCGAACTCCGTGCTGCCGAGTCGAATCTGCACTTCAAATGACATTCGGGCTGGGACCGACGAGAGTTAGCCATTCGCGCTCCTGAACCATGTATACCCAAATATATGTCCGGTTCAACATCCCAAGAGTGTCAGGCAGCACGACCGCTTCCTTATCGCTGGAGGCGAGCACACAACGATGACGGCCGTTGCCGATAACGCTATGACAGCGCCCGAAACACACGCTGGCTACAATGCCGCCGTCGAGAGGTTCAGGCACGAGGAGTATCCTATGCTGCATGGTGCGACACAATTGGTCTTCTAATACCTAATTCATTAACTAAGGGTGCGCCGTAGGATCTGTTTACCTCGACCATGCCGGCACCACGCTCTGCCCCAAGTCCTTGATGGACCGCTTCGCTCAGGACATGACCTCCAATCTCTATGGGAACCCGCACTCGGCCTCGCCGTCATCCCAGCTATCCACGGAGCGGATAGAGAACATCCGTCTCCGCGTGCTCCGCTTTCTCAATGCAGATCCGGCCGACTTTGACGTCGTGTTCGTGGCAAACGCAACGGCTGGAATCAAGCTGGTTGCTGAAGCCTTGCGAGCCTTGCCTGACGGGTTTGATTATACCTACCATCAAGCAAGTCACACTAGCATTGTTGGCGTTCGTGAAGAGGCTCGAAATAGCCTCTGCTTTGACGACGAGCAAGCGGAGCAGTGGCTCGCTGGGGGTCGGCCGTGTTGGGGCGATGAAAGCGAACGTCCCCTCTTGCTGGCATATCCCGCCCAATCCAACATGGACGGTCGCCGGTTTCCCTTGAGCTGGGCCGAGAAGTTTCGGGGCCACGGAGCAAAGAAGACGTATACATTGTTGGATGCCGCGGCATTAGTCTGCTCCTCTCCGCTTGACCTCAGTCGCGCGGAGTCCGCCCCTGACTTTACCGTACTCAGCTTCTACAAGATCTTTGGCTTTCCTGATTTGGGCGCATTGATCGTGAGGCGTGAGGCGGAAGAGGCTTTTAGCTCCAAGAGGTATTTTGGCGGAGGCTCTGTGGACATGGTTGTCTGCTTGAAAGAGCAGTGGCACGCTCCCAAGAGCAACTTTTTGCACGAGCGGCTCGAGGACGGAACCCTACCCGTCCATAGCATAATTGCACTTGACGCCGCTATGCATGTTTACAGACAGCTGTTCGGCTCAATGCTGGACGTTGCAGCTCACACATCGTTCCTCTCTGCGAGATTGTACCGCGGACTCAGATCATTGCGGCACGGTAACGGCGAGCCCGTCTGCACGCTCTACTCACCGGATCCAGAGGCAGCAGACTGCTGCCCAGAGAGTGGGCCCATCGTGGCCTTCAACATCCGCAACGGTCTGGGTGCATGGGTGAGCTTGGCTGAGATCGAAAAGATGGCTAGTATCAAGCGCTTCCACATCCGTACCGGCGGCGTGTGCAACCCTGGAGGCATCGCGAGCGCCCTAGGACTTGCGCCATGGGAGATGAGACAGAACTTTAGCTCTGGCTTCCGCTGCGGAACGGATAACGATATCATGGCTGGAAAGCCAACCGGCGTGATCAGGGCCAGTCTTGGCGCTATGAGCACTATATCTGACGTGGACAGCTTTGTAGATTTCATCGCCGAGTTCTACCGGGATATCTCGTCGCCTCCGAGGGTATCAGAGGTGACGGGGAGTCTTCAGGATTCACCGCCTCTTTATATCCACAGCATATCCATATACCCGATCAAGAGCTGTGGTGGGTTCCAAGTCCCACCAGCAGTCGACTGGGAGGTAAGACCGGAGGGTCTTGCGTGGGATAGGGAGTGGTGTTTGGTACACCAAGGCACTGGGCAGTCACTGAGCCAGAAACGGCATCCCAACATGGCTCTCATTCGACCATCCCTCGATTTCGAACGAGGCGAACTGCGAGTCACCTACGCCGGACAGGTCCCGCCACACCTGCCTCGAGAGATTTGCATCCCCCTTTCGAAGAATCCCTCGCTCTTTCGTTCATCGGCTTTTCGATCGAGGCATTCTAGGGTCTGTGGGGAGGAGATTCTCGCCCAGACATACTCTTCACCAGCGATCAACCATTTCTTCTCCTCTGTTCTTGGCGTGCCTTGCCTCCTAGCGCGCTTTCCACCAGGCGGCCAGGGCAAAAGCATGCGGCATGCCAAAGCCCACCTTCAGAAGCACCAGCTTCCCCTTTTCCCCAGCAGCAACACAGGGGTCGTCCACATGCCAGGCACTTTCCCTACCCCACCTTCCCCGCCAGACTCGGACACAGAAAAGGCTGTGGCCCCCAGGCGAATCCTGTTATCCAACGAGAGTCCCATCCTGGCAATCACTCTCGCCAGCGTTGAAGCACTTAACCGGGAAATTGCGGCCCGCAACGGCAAGGACAGGGCGGCCGAGATCTCACCCGACGTGTTTCGAGCGAACATTGTCATCGCATCCGGCGCCTCTGCGACGTTAACGGCGACGACGGCGGCACTACCATATGCCGAGGACGCCTGGTCGGCCGTGCGCATCGGCAGCAAGCACGAGTTTGAGATGCTCGGTGCGTGCAGGCGGTGTCACATGGTTTGTATCAACCAGGAGACGGGCGAGAGGGGCCAGGAGCCCTTTGTCACGCTCTCCAAGACGAGACGGTTTGATGGGATGGTGTTCTTTGGAGTGCATATGTGCTATATGGGGGTTGGAGGGGAGGAGGAGGTTACCAGGGAGAGGCAGTTCCCGACTGTGAGAGTTGGGGATCCGGTCGTGCCTGAGTGGCCTAGCTAGACGGATGGTTAAACAAAGGGGTTAGGTTTTGTTGCATGGGTTGACTTGACTCTCTTGGTTCTTGTTGCATAGCATTTGGTGGCATCTGATCTGTGCGATGGGTTCGGCTGTGGATAGGTGGGATTAGTAAACAGAACTGCTACACTTCTCTCGCCTTGAATAGGATCGACCAGCGGTTTCTGGACTTGTGCTTACAGCAATATCGAATTTTTGAGATCACCGCAGCAATCCGGCAAGGGGATCTGCGGCTTGCGGTAAACTCCGTATCTTCGTACCTGTCGCCTCCCGCTGCAAGAGCTGACTCGTAAATAGGAATTTTCGTTTCTGAGTGGCGTTTCAGTCTTCTTTGTTCTTTCTTCTGCATTTTCTCTTCGATTTTCTGATTTCCATTTTCAAGTCGATAAATACCCGGTTTGGTCCAGATTACTTCCGCTTGCAAACTACTAACACACGGCACGATACCGTATAAAACCAACCAGCAGAGTTGCACCTTTCCCGGAGGGTTTCCATGCACAACAGCCAACCCCTGACGCGGCACGGAGCCGATGACAGCAACTTCAACCTCTTCGCCGTCTACCAACAGAACTACCGGGCCGCTTTCCACGCGGCCGTTGCAGCCGGTGAGGTCAAGCCGCTGGTCCTCCCATGGTCCTTCATCGGGTCATTCTTCTTACCCCTTTTATACCTCAGCATCCCACACACACAGCGGCCATGGCTGTACCGCATGCGCTGGCTTGTCGCTGCCGCCATCGTCTACCTGAACGCCCGTGTCATGCAGACGACCTCGGCCGGAAATGAGGCATTGGCATACGCCACGGGCCTGATGGCCGCATGGGGAACCCTATGGTCCCTGACGCTGCTCATCTTCACCCGGCCGCAGTGGGAGGCAGCGAGGGTTGAGCGCAGACCACGGAGGAAGCAACAGCAGCACGAGGGGGAGGAGAAACCGGAACCGGACCTGATGATGATCAAACCTCCAGACGAAAGCGTCGCCGCCGCGCTCGCCGACGGGAAAGCGGAGTATTACTGGCAGCGCTTCCCGTCCGATTCGCCGTTCTTCACCCGCCTCTGCTGGACCGCCGACCTGCTCGTCTCGTTCCGCGGCACCGGCTGGAACCATGCCATCCCCGCCGTCCCACACCCGCCGTTTCCTTCTTCACTTGTGGGCGGCGACCACCCGGAGGACGACGACGAAGCCCCCGTCCCCGTCCGGCTCGACCTGATCCCCCTCGCCTCAAAACGGACCGGAACCGTCCGCTGGCCGACCTACGCCTCCTTCTTGCGCTCCCGTTTGACCACCCTGGCCGTGTCGTGGATGGTCATCGATCTGCTGACCGTCACGGTCCGCAAGGACCCGTACTTTATCCTCGGCCCGCCGGCTTGTTATCAGTACTATCCTCACCTTCCCCAATACCCGTCGCTGGTGCGCAATGTAGCCGCCATGGCGGGCATCGTCGCCGGCCTGCACCTGTACCATGCTCTGGCACAGCTGCTAGTCGTGTTTGTCGCCGGCCCCCGGCTCATGGGCGCCCGCGCCGATCTCTGGCAGCACCCGGCGCTGTTTGGGTGCTTTTTGGCTAATGTTGCTGATGGTGGATTGCAAGGGTTTTGGGGCGGGTGGTGGCATCAGACGTTTCGGCGCGGGTTTCTTGCGCCGGGGAGGTGGCTTTTTTCTTCTTCTTCGTGGTATTCCGCTTCTCCGGGTGGTGGTGGTGGTGGTGGTGGTGGTGGTGGTGGTGATTACAGCCATGATCATCATCAGCATCAGCATCATCATCATCATGGTAAGCATACCAGGATCGGGGCCGGGACCGTTGCCAGACTAGCCACGCTAGCACTAGCCTTTTTGCAGAGCGGCCTGTTGCATGCCGCCGGCGGGGTCACGTCCGTGTCGAGCACGCGCACGGTGCCGTGGACGCCCGTCGTGTTTTTCCTGCTGCAGCCTGTTGGCGTGGCGTTGCAGATGGGGCTGAGCCGGGTGCTGCTCGGGTTGGTGAATGTTGTGGTTGGTGGTGGTGGTGGAAAGGGGAAGGCTGGAGGGCATACTAGTAGTGGTGCCGTGCTCCTCCCGCGCTGGGTGACGAGGGCGGCGAATCTGCTGTTTGTTGCCGCCTGGCTGCACTTCACGGCGTGGGGGCTCGTGGACGACATGAGCCGGGCCGGGCTGTGGCTGTTTGAGCCCGTGCCCGTGTCGCCGCTGAGGTTGGTTGGGTCCTGGTTGGGGTTGCACGGGGACGGGGCAAAGTGGTGGCGATGGGATGGCGAGTATGGATTGAGGTGGCATAGCGGGAGGACATGGTGGGAGAGCGGCGTGAGGTTGTGATCTCGTCTTGGATAGAAGCATCAGTAGACTTGGGTAAGGCATTTGGACTGGGATGTATCTGGATTGGATACGGTTTAGAATAGAGATTAGACCCGTAGGATCAGGCTGTATATAGGTACAGTACTTGTGCTGATCCTCAACTCAAGGATATTCATCGACGAGGACGACCTAATACAACGAGCAAGTAAGAATTACAAAAAGTGAAAGGCAATGACCAGAGAATCGGCCAATACTATTCCTGTGCTTTATCCCCTTGAACTGTATTAACACTACCCAAAGAGCTCTCTCACCATCATTGACTCTGCCATGCCCCCGTAGACCCCATGCCTGCATCAACATACGGTTCAAAGCTGAGCTCGCCTGTCTGCGGATCCGTCGGGAACAGCATGTTGAGAGCGTCCTGGCCCGTCATCAGTAAACAGTGCCTCCGTAAAGACAAGTGCACAGCCGGCTTGTCTGATGGAGAGATCTTGCACTCACCCAGTCGATGTTATCCATAGCATTCATGGACCCGCCGGTTGATGGCCCGGGCATACCACTTGCAAGATGGTGCCCTTGCACCTGACCAGCCACGCTGTCCCCGTCGCTGCTATTCGGGCTGCCGTGATTGTTCAAGCTGGGCGGAAAACCCCAGAGCACCTCCCCGTTGGACACCCCGCCGAAGACCATTGTAGGAGGGGGAACTCCCATCGACTGCTGTGCCCACATCATGTGCGGAGGTAATAGATGAGGCGGCGGCGGGTGGCATTGGGAGAGGGGGCGTTGATTAGCAGGGGCGGCAGTTGGCGGGATGGACATGTCGGCGGACATGGTCGCTTCCGCCCCGGCACCACCCATCTTTTGCGGCTGCTGCAGTGCTGACTGGGGCATCCCACGAGTATGCATTGTGGCCGGCCGCGGGGGCGGAGGTGGCGGACATCGCTGCTGCGGTGGGGTAGACTCCTTGACGGCCTGCTTGCCCAGTACAGCCTTGGATATCGCCGTCGGCGCGCGGACCCTGCGCATGCTCATGTAAACGCTCGTCTTATCCATGATCTCGGTCAGGATCTGCAGGCTCTTTTGCTCGCGCGGCATGTTCGGGTCCATCTTGAAAACGTAGTCAAGACACGGCCAGATCCGTTGGGCATCCTTGTTGCTGGGCCGGTAGTAAATCTCGGTTGCCAGGAGCAGGGCAATCTGGTACTGCTGGTAGGCGCCGAGGTACCAGGCCCAGTCTCGGAACAGCGTGCCTGACTCAAGCTGGATCGCCGTCTCGATGATGACGATGCCGCTCGTGATGAGCAACCCGTTCAGCTTGTC
The DNA here is from genome assembly GCF_033297395.1 of Canariomyces notabilis. Taxonomy (NCBI): domain Eukaryota; kingdom Fungi; phylum Ascomycota; class Sordariomycetes; order Sordariales; family Chaetomiaceae; genus Canariomyces; species Canariomyces notabilis. The sequence continues at coordinate 1,102,365 of NW_027041824.1, forward strand.
CGGCAGGGGGTGCGTTGCGTTGGCATGATACGGGTGCAGTACCATGGCGTGCAGGCGGTAAAGGAGCAACTGCATGACCAGCTTGGTGTACTTCTGTATGGGCACCCGCTCGTCGAGGAGCCCGTTGTACTTGTCGAGCATGCGTTTACGGAACTCCTCCACCTTGGTCAGCATCGTCGTCAGCAGCATCTTATTCATCTCCATTTTGTTGCGGTCCGCCCAGATGGTCCGCATCATCTCGTTGATCTCAAACCGAATGATGCTGAGGAGGACAGGGGTCCAGCGCTCCGTCACTGCAGGGGCGACCATGGTACCCGGCGTCAACTCGGCCTCGTCGCAGTTGAGCGGAAGCTTCGTTGTGTACTCCCCTCGTCGAATGGCTGGTTTGGGTCCCTGGGCCTCGCAGGTCCGGATATCAAGAAAGCAGAGCTGGTGCCAGATCAACCTGCGAACGTGCGTCTCCAGCGGGGTGAGGCCGTATGCCGACCCGTCTCGATGGAGTCCCATGCATTCAGCCATCCTGACAGCGGCGCCGACGAGGACAGAGTGTGCCCTGGAGACTTCGTCCCGGCAGAGTGGAAGCTGTATCTTGATCAGCCAGTGACCTCATATGGATAGGCCCCCCTTTGTTCACGCAGCAGACCCACCAAGTACATAACGAAGGCTTGGAGCGTATCGACACTCGTCGTGCTGAGGAACCTGGCCTTGGCTAGCGCCGCTTCAGTACCGATCCTCATGCTGAGGATCAGCTGCGTCTTGGAGTAGCCGTACTCGTGCTGAGCGCGGATCTCGTCCAGGCTGACAGCCGCACTGAACCACGCAGCGAATACCACCGCCTGGATTGAAGCGCGTGGCTCCATGTTTTGTCTCACATCATCCCAAAACGACTGATACATGGCCTCAAAGGAAGGCCGATGAACGCATCGCGCAATGGGATGGACTGCCTCAAAGTAGCGATGCATTAAGCGGGTGCCCATGTCCGCACTTGGCAGCAGGTTCAGCAACGCTGAGGGCTCGCTAGCCTGGCCAAAAAACAATCCGCTCGTCGGCGGAATGTACGACTCTCCCGGCTTGAGGAAGTCAGGGAGTTCCCTAAGAGCGCTGTCAAGCTGTTCAGGAGGGGATCCGTGTCCGGTGGGTGTTTGGGTGTCAGAAATCCCAGCTTGAATCTAGAACACAGTTAACGCTCGCACACCGTCATCTGGTGTTTTGAGGAGGATGGATACCTCTTCCCACATGCGCGGCCTACTCAGCCCCCCAATCCGCTCCGTAATCCTCATCCTCCCCACGCGGATCCCCAAGTCGATAAGATCAGCAGGACCGGCGCCGTCGCAGTCGTCTTCGTACGTGAGGTCCAGCGCGACCATTGGCGTAATTTGCAGGTCGCACTCCTCGCCAAAGTCATCCTCGACATCGTCGGCGACGATCCTCTGCTGGCAGAAATCGCCGCCGCCACCAGCAGGCCCCCCACGCCCCTTAGCAACGTCCCTCTCCAGCTGCCTCTCCAGAGACCCCACTCGCTCCTTGATCTCTGTCAGGCGCTGCAGGCTGACCTCATCGAGCTTAGGCCCAATGTAGAGACAGTCCCTCCTGGACCTGACGCAGTTATGGCAGGGCTGCTCCTTGTTGCACCCAAGTTTACGTCGACGGCACTCGAGGCACGATGTAATCATGCGCCTCCGCCGGCGGATCGGCCTCGGGGCGTGAAGGCTGTTGGTGGTTGCTTCGTCTGGGCGCGGCGCGGCAGAGGCTTGTCTCTCTCCCGCGCCTGCAGCTGCATTACCGAGTCCCGCTGACGGTGGTGGTGTCTCGGCCAAGCTGCCCCGCGGCATTGCAGACTGCATGGCCGTGTCTTGAGGGCCTACCAAGGCAGAGACGTTAGCGTCAACTGAACAAGGGGCCATCTGGGCCCTCTGCAGCGGGCATGCTGCATAGTCGCCTTGGCTTTGTTGGCGTGGCGCGACGACTCCGGCAACAGGATGCTGTTGGTAGTCGGTGGCAAGAGCGAGGTTCGAGAGCCGGTAGCTAGCCATGGTGAAACGGCCGGTGGGCGCAAAGACATATGTGTATGCAGGAGCTATCAAAGACCGATCTCTTGGGTCGTCCAATCGTATACGCGTTATTTGGGTCGGAGATGGAGATGACAGAGACTCTAGATCCGCTTTTAAGGCCGAGGATTACGCCAAAGAAGCTTCCAAGGTAGCTCAAGGTCAGCCAAGGTGCCTCTGGTCTTCAAGGAAATGACCATGTTGAAATGAGGAGGGGCTGCCATCTGAGCTCAGGGCACGCAGCTAGCTGCATGACCCGGTGACTCCCCTCTCTGGCAGCGAGCTTTGTGCTCGGTGGCCCGTCAGGTTCCGCCCCAAGCGCCGTATCAGCGCCAGGGGACCCGGTTGCGGTACCCAAGCCAGCTGCCGAAAGCTGTCGAGGGCCGGTCGACAGACCAGGTCTCGCACATTGGGAAAGGAGGGACTTTGTGCGTCTTGGTGTTCCGGCCAAGGACTTGCCTGCCTTGAATAGGGACACCCATCCGACCGTTAGGGGGCAGAAGGGGGGTTGTGTCACGTAACAAATTTGCCCCCCACAAAGCCTGCCCTGGGGAATACCTATCTCGCTTGGAATGTGTGCATCCGTGGCTTCGGCTGTGACTATATTTCTCTCGCAGACTCGCAGCACATGCAACATTTGTGTATGTGTGCCGAGTAAGTCAGTGTTGTGAGCCACCGCTAGCCTCTCACAGATCTTCCCACTGTATCGGGACCCTTCGAAAAACGCCACCCGTCTGTTGCCGCCATCAAACCGTGGGTGAACCATCAGTAAGCCCTCGAGCTTACTATATTCACTCGCTGGGCCGTCCTATATGGGGAACCGTGCGGTGCCCGTCTTGTTCTCCGCTGAGACGAGCTGCGCTTAGCAGCAGGCATTTTCCCCTGATACGTTCGAGCATGCTGCAACACCCTCGGCAACATGTAGGGGCTGCATGACAACCCATATAATATCCCTTTGCCCTCGCGGAAAAAAGGAGAGTGGCCATAGCATGGCCGATTCCATTCCCTTTCTAGGCCACTGCCAAGGCCCATTGCCAGGGCCATCCGCCGGGAAGAAAGCTGATGCTGTATGTGTGTGTGACGCGGGGCGTCATGGAATATGTACCGTACTAGGTTTGCGTAACAGCTTGAGCTTGGTGACCAACCCAATCGGCGGCGGATGGCCGCCCTCATGAAATCTATGCGGAGGAACCTTCTAGCCCCAACAATCGCACTTAGAAGGGCGCTCTGAGACGTCCTTCGCCCCGGATGCCGCCCGTTTTATCCAAGAAGGTAAGGGAAAGAAGGAGAGCCCTGCTCGGGAGGCGCCTGTAGACGTCCATGTCCCTTCATGACTTTGATTCGTCGGGCTAGAGGGTCACTGCAGTGTCGAGGTGAGGCTAGCAGGGATTTCACATGGAGACAGAACGAAACCTCCTTGTCCGTCATCTCCATGGACGCAACCTGTCATCACGATCGAGACCCCAAGACGGGACAGGGGGTTACCAGGCAGAAGACGCGAATGATCGAGAAAATACACGTCCATTGGGTGAACAGAGCGGGAGCACGGAAAGCAGGCAAAGAATCTGAACGAGCTTGTGTCCGGTGAGGCATCTTGGTACAAATCGCCCCTGCTGTGGGACTTGTAAGCACTGTCTGTCGCTGTGGAACAATCCACAACCTGCCAGCTTCAATTAGCGCTAACGGCGGAAGCAGCGTGCGCATAGAGATGGGCTAGAGGACCTACTAACGGTAGCCACCCGACCGCAAGTATCTCTATGCAACCCCCTGTCTCCCCGGGTTTGTTGACGGGAGTTGACATCTAGTTCATACGGTACCTTACAGTTCAATCGACGCGGGTATATTGCATCATCTGCGGTTCAGGCGCTGTAGAGTGACGGTTTCGGCAAATTGATGATATGAGGGCGGTAACAGGCTTTCTTTGATTTCGACAAGTTGTTGATCCGGCCGCAATTTCTGGCAGGCCGTTATATACTTCTTTCTTCCTGGACTCTGCTGCTCATGGGCCCCCATTGCCCCCCATGTCTAGCCACGCCTGCTTCAACCTATGTCGCCAATGCCTCAGCGCAAGGCGACAATTCCACGCAAGCTCAACGCCATACGTCCTTTGGAGCACTGTAACAAACCATAACAAGCGCTTGGTTCTCCCTGGCTGCCGGTGGACCAAATCTCTGGTGAGGACGTGATAGAGATCCATGATGACGGCCAGAGGAACGCGGCCCTCGATCGCCTCAATGTAGCGAAAGGCTTGGTATACGTGGCGAAAAGCCACTCGATTCGGTAGGTGAGGTGCATTAGCAAATACTGTCGACACTTCTTTGACGATTTGCACTCTGCTTTTCCCGTATGTGCCACGATGCCGGCGAGTCTTCTCCCATGTGCTCTTCCTCCGGTTCTCGAACGCGTTGATACCCAAGACACGCCATATCTCCTTGGGCGAAAGGGTTGAGTCGAGAACAATCCTCTTGGCGTATTTCTCAAAAACAGCGGGGTTCCACTCAGGTCCTCGTGGCTGCCGGAGCTCATTCATGTACCAGTCGCGAATGCGGATTGCTATGCGATGGTCGTCACAGGTCCACGCAAGATTCTGCAGCATCGACAGAGGCAATTCGAATGATGCAGCATCAAAGGCAAGAGAGCGGAGCGCGTAGTCAGTGAGATTCAGCTTGGTGAGGAGCCTCCAGGCGCTCCAGTAGAGGCCCGTGTGCGTCTCGCGTTGCTCATGGCGAAATATTGTCATGAAAAGGGATGCAATGGCTGCTTCATCGTGTCCCGCGCTGTATCGCGTGTATGTACCATAGAATCTCCGAGGGCATTTGATGTATCCTCGACTTTTCCATTGAGTCAGCAGCAGCGAGCATAGTTCGACGCCCGTCATGGGCCTAGTCTCTCGCGATGCATCTGAAAGGACGGCAGCCAAGTCAAACCAGAAGTCCTGACTAACGCGTGGTAATAGCGCCAGCACGCAGAGCCAGTTGTATCGCAACCTTGCCGAGATAGTTGTCTGGCGAAGCACGAGCGTATTGGCAGCACGCAGTAAGCCGCCCGGCTCTTCCGGAGAGAAAGACTGAAGAGCTGTTGAAATTGCTATGGCCTGGCGAAGACTCCCAGACGATGCTCCTGACGACTGCCCGGACATAGTTGCATTCAGCAGCTGGGCGATGCTGGCCGCATCTGGCTCATCCTTTGAGCAGCTCCAGCTTGAGAAAAACCGGTTCAGCACGGATAGGATACCCTCGGAAGCCATGCCCTGATAGGCTGCAGGTAACGCCGCCATAACTTGGGTAAAGAGCTGGCATAGCTCATCGCCGGCAGGAAGCCGGGCCAGTTGGGTGAGAACGGTGTTCCAGAACCGGGCGTCAAGGAGGGAAACCGCAAACACCCTGGAAGTGTTTGCACCGGCCAAGATGGCCATGGAGAGCGACAGGCAGAGGCGGCAGCCCACGTCCGAACCTCGAAATCTCGAGTCTAGAGCAGACCAGATTTCTGACGCCAGCGGCATGACATCGGAAGGGGCTATTTCACCCAAGAAGATCAGATGCTGAAATGTCCGGGCGATGTTCTCGACGTAAGACTCGAGGGTGGCATCGGTGGCGTGCGTAACCGCCCATCGGAAGGTCTCCATGTCGGAGGTAAACGACGGACGATCTGGCGCTGCATGGGCCGTCGACAAGCTCACATCGGGCAGCGGCAGCACGGACAAGGCCATCGACGGCTGCTCGGCGCGTTGCGGCAGTAATTCTTGCAGCCATCCGGGCATGAGGTCGCGCCGTGACTGGCCCTGTTCGACAGCGTAGGCGGATGTGGGTGGCTCCCAGGTCCATTTCGACAGGTTTAGGGGCACGGAGAATGCCCAGGGGGGCGGTGTCGGGGGGCATTGCCAGGCATTGATGTCTCCCATGCGTCGCCGTCCCAGCCGGCGTTGGCTCTCGAGCGGCCCCGGGACATTGCTAGCCTTCCTGTTCCAGGTCCTAGAGACATTACAATATCGCTCAAATGCGCTGGCTAGCAAGCTGTCGGCGATCCACACTGAGTCTCGAGAGGGTACGATCTGGCGTTGGAGAGCGCGGCAGCAGTGCGAAGCAGGGGCATTCATCGCCGGCAAGCGCATCGGGGAAGGGATTGCGGTCGACGATTGTTGCCAGCTCCATCCGGAATTATTTTATGCCGCGCATTGATGAAACGCCATGCGTTGGTGTAGAGATGCGGGTTGCGAGTGACAGATCAATTGGCCTTCGGTGGTCGACGACCGAATCGTTGAAGTCCCGTCGCGACTGATTGCAGGTGCACTCGGAAAAAACGCAAGCTCCAGATGGGCAAGCTCCATCTTGCCCCAACCCCTGGCTCTGCAGTGGGGAACTACACGAGCAAAACTGGAAGGCGGTGTGGGTGGGTGTCATAAAAGAACTGCGGCAAGTGCACCCCGGCCCCTTGCAGATGCGGGTGTGTGGCTTCAGCTGCCCCGCGCTGGACATCAATTGACAATCCATGACATCTCCAAGCTGACTTTAGCGGGGATCTTTACAGAGTCAGTAAAAAACGCTGCCGACGATGGAGGAACACTCGTTTCCGCCGTTGCAAAACGACCTGCTTTTGAGGGCTGCATGGGGTAAGTAGCTCTGCCTTCTTACTTTTTCCCCCCTTTTTAGCCCAGCATTTTATAGGCAATGCGAACATGGCTGAAGGACTGACACGGAAATTCCAGGCCAAACTGTCGAGCGTCCACCCATCTGGGTGATGCGGCAGGGTGAGAAGCCTAGCCCGTCGTCTTCCCCTGCCGCACTGGCACACGCGCGCTGACTGTCAGCGCAGCTGGCCGCTATCTCCCTGAATACCACGAGGCGAAGGGATCTCGGGACTTTTTCGAGTGCTGCAGGGACCCGGAGGTCGCATCCACCCTGACGCTGCAGCCCATTGAGCGCTATGCAGGGCTCATTGACGCCGCAATCATCTTCTCCGACATCCTGGTGATCCCTCAGGCTATGGGCATGGTTGTCGAGATGGTAGACAAGAAGGGCCCGCACTTCCCCAATCCCTTACGGAGCCCCGACGACGGCCAGTACGCCGAGTTGATGCAGCGAAAGGTCGATGTGGCAAAGGAACTTGACTATGTCTACAAGGCCATTACCTTGACGAGAAAGAAGCTACAGGGCCGCGTGCCACTATTTGGCTTCTGCGGGGCTCCGTGGACGCTGTTTTGCTACATGGTCGAGGGCGGCGGGACTAAGCTGTTCAAGGAGAGCAAGACGTGGATCTACAAGTACCCCGACGAAACGAAGGCCCTTCTCCAGAAGATTTCAGAGCTCTGCGTCGAGTATCTCGCGCTGCAAGTCAAGGCGGGAGCTCAGGTATTGACACTGATTCCCACGCCCTAGCTCAAGCTGACACTGTCCGGTAGATTGTCCAGGTTTTTGACTCTTGGGCCGGGGAGCTCTCACCCTCATCGTTCAAGAAGTTTTCGCAGCCTTACCTGGCGTACATCGCGGAGCACCTTCCCTTGAGGCTCAAAGAGCTGGGATTAGAGAAGGTCCCAATGGTTGTCTTTCCCAAGGGCGCTTGGTACGCGCTGGACGCCGCCTGCAACATGGGTTACAACGTCGTTGGTCTCGACTGGCTCCACGATCCGGCTGAGGCAGTGAAGACGGTTGGCGACCGTCCGATGATAATACAGGGGAACGCTGATCCGGGTGTTCTGTACGGGACTCACGCTGCCATTACCGAGGCGGTGACGGAGATGGTGAAAGGCTTTGACTGGGAAAACCGTAAGAAGGGCTGGATTGTAAACCTCGGTCACGGTAAGTCGGCCTGTCTCAATCTAGTTTTTGATGGCTCGTTGACAGGACATTCTAGGAATTACTCCATTTGTCAACCCGGATAACTTGAAATTCTTCTTTCAGGAGATCCATCGCCTGACCGCAGCGGGCGCTCGATAATAAATTGAATTTTGTTGCCAAGGGAACTGCCGTAGACCTGAGTGACTTCGCTGGTTTGTGACCTATGTGGACGTGGGTTGACGTTATGAGCATCCTCCCTCTCAAGCTCTCACATGGGATCTCCAACGCTGGAGAGATCTATCTCGGCCCTGTGGCAAGTCAGTCACGGCTTCACACGCCTTTCCGTCTCGTCATACCATGACAAAATCCAACTAAGCTTTCCACCAATGCTCTTGCATAGCGCCTGGCTGTTGTGGTTCATCATGAACACATCAGCTGCGCCCCAGCCATCGTCGCCATAGTCTCTCAGGTGGTCTCGCATTAGCTTGCACGCCACTGCTTTCGCCAGGCCAAGACGGCGGTATGGTTCCTGCCGGGGATGATGTCAGTTACAACTGAGGAGGCCATTTGCTGCCAGAATTCTGTTTCCACTGACCTCGACATGGAGTGATATCAATGTCCCATCAAGCCCTGGCATGCGGAAGCAAAAGTGTCAGCCTCACCAGTCGACAATTGGATGGGAAACACATACTCACCCATGAAAGCCCATGCAATTGGTGTTCCGTCAGCAAGCCTGACCACACAGCTCGGAAGCATGAGTAGGGTCGATCTGTAAACAAAATGAACGCTTGA